>NW_011934213.1:852460-853695 GCF_000733215.1 Auxenochlorella protothecoides
GGATGTCTCGCACTGCGTGGTGGTAGCGCCCATTCTCCACGCCGTTGACCTCGTAGGCGTCGGCCAGCAGCCTGTTTCGGAGAAGGAGGGGAGTGGCGGGGGCGGGCATGGGGAGGGGGGGGTGGGGGGGGGGTGCCGGGGGGGGGGGGGGGGGGGTGGGGGGGGGGGGGGGGGGGGGGGTCAGCGGCCGGCAAGTCCCCGTGCCCCCTGGGTACCGGAGCCCAGGGGATTCCTGGTGAGAAGGGGCTGCAATTGTGACAAGTACCGAGTCCAGCCTGCTGACACACCGCCGACTGCCTGCCCCTCACCCTCCCATCCACCCCCACCCACCAGGGGCCTGGTGAACGGCTGGCGGGTGGAGACTGGGGCCCCCAGCCTCCCCAAGGACGAGGCGCTGGCCAGGAGGCAGACCATGCAGCACACCATGCAGCAGCGCGTGCAGACCGCCACTCCCGGGTCGGGGCAGGCTCGGGGCAAGGCAGTCGCCGCCGACATCCCGGCAGCCCAGGCAGGCACGTCGGGGGCGCCGCCGCGGACCGAGGAGGCGGCGAGCGCCCCCCACCCGGGCCCGGCGTCCACTGGTGAGCGGGCAGGGTGTTTGTTATGTTGGGGGGGGCTCCTTGCCTGCGTTGCGGTGCGTCTGTCTGGGGGCCGCAGGCGCCCGGTGCACTTACTCCAGATCTCAGCCCCCACCAGATCCCACACACCTACCCCCCTTGCTCCCATGCTCGCCCTCCAGGCGACCCCACCAGGGACGAAGCAGTGGCCGTCCTGGCGCATGCGCTCGCGCCGCGGCGGGCGCCCCTCGACGTCGCCGCCGGATTGGAGCAGCAGCTGTGGCTGGACCGGAAGGAGGCGGACGGGGCCGTGGGGGACGCCTACCTCTGTGCCCTGCGGACCCTCTGGGACGTGCTGTCCCCGCAGGTGGGTCTCTTCATGGCGACATGTGTGTGGGGAGATGCTGCGCCGAACTCGCGTGGCGCCACACATGTCAGCAGCAGGCAGGCTGCACCGGGCCGTGCAGCGCAAGCCACCCCAGGTCACTGTGTTCCGTGAGCCCGGCCATCTGGCTGCGCCGTCCAAGATCCGTCGTCTGGAGTCCAGCCCCAGCCCCGAGTGCAGCATCAGACAGACAGAGGTCCCTGACCCAGTCCCGCCCCTCCTTCACACCAAGCACCCCTTCCCAAACCCCTTTCATTCAGAGCACCCCTCCCCATCCCCCCCCCCCCTTTTCC
>NW_011934213.1:854801-871178 GCF_000733215.1 Auxenochlorella protothecoides
TTCGGGGCCCCCCCCCCCCCCCCCCCCCCCCTTTTCCGCAGAGCGAGGCCTGCCGCCCCCTGCTGACCCAGGCGCTGCTCCAAGGAAGCCTGGCGCCCAGCGACCTGGTGCGAGGCTCTCCGGAGCAGCTCCAGGACGCCGAGCACAGGACTGTGAGGGCCCTGGGGAGTGAGTCACAAAGCTTGGCCGGCGAGGGAGCCCCGCCCCTGCCGCCCGGGCACGGCGGGCCTGCTGGAGAGCATGCCTGCGCCACCCTCCCGAGTGTGACCGCCATGGACTGCGATGATTAGCGCAAACCGTCATGGCGGGGAGGTCATCGAGAAAGGCGAGGAGGCACGCCGTAAGCACAATCTTCCAGTTTTTTTTCCTGGGGGCATGCAAGGTTGGGCAGTGTGCCCCTCATCAACAGGTCCCCCGCACAGCCAGACTAGCCTGTTCTGTCACACAAACCTCTT
This sequence comes from Auxenochlorella protothecoides, assembly GCF_000733215.1. NCBI lineage: Eukaryota > Viridiplantae > Chlorophyta > Trebouxiophyceae > Chlorellales > Chlorellaceae > Auxenochlorella > Auxenochlorella protothecoides. Next base: position 855,257 of record NW_011934213.1, read on the forward strand.
TTACACGTCGAGCACGGCAATCATGGTACAGTGGGACCAAAGAGGTACATGGAGCATGCAGCAGGGTTCAATCATGGTGACACCGATGTGGTGGAGAGCGCGGCATCCCTTTTCCTCCTCAGGCCTTGCAGCACGAGCAGTCCTGTTAAGTGCGTGAACAGCATGTGAGTGATGTGCGGGATGGACGGGAGCAGGTGCTGCCCGCGCGGCGCAACGTTCGGGATCCCATTCATGACACCGCAACCCGTCAGGGCTGCCCGTACCTTGCACTCGCACTCGCCCTTGGTGCAGGTGCACTCGCCCTTACACCTACAAACCGCGGAAAGTCATGTGCAGAATATTGAGACAGGTTCAGCAGGGGCACATTCACACAACAGTTCCGATCACAGCGACCATCCAGGGCCTCAAACCCCCTTCCCCGGCCCCCGGGCCGAGCCCCGGAACTGACTTCTCGCATTTGCCGCAGCAGGTACATCCAGCCTCGCACTCGCAGTGATCGCCGCACTTGCAGCCGTTCGCGCACTTTGGGCAGTCGACCATGGTGTCGGGAGCCTGTGTTCGGGGTGGCGTGTGGCGTGGATGTTTCGGCACGGACAGATGTTTGGGACTCGACGAACGAGGGAGCTGCGCTCTACATTTCTTAACTCACCTGTTGATTGCTTTGGAGAAGATGGTCAAGATTCTTATCGCGGGGAGTAGGTTGTGACTTCCTCCTGAGCCTCCATCGCTCTTATAACCCGACCCGTTGCCGTCCCTCGACCCCGGAACGATGTGGCCATGGCCCGCCCGGGCCATCGCAACCCGGTGCCCCTCGCATCGAGATCCAGAACAACACATTACAGGCATCAAAAGTGCTCAGACTGTCAATATTATTGGAGGAGAGAGGCGATGGAGTCATGATGGGCAAGCACCCCTGCGACAGGGCAGAAGGAGGGTCAGGCAAGCTCGAATGATGAGGGGGCGACGTCGCCCCAGGGTATGGGGGACCAAGTGATGGAGGGTGCGCACAGCGGAGCGGAGGCTGGACGAATGAAATCGACATGCAGTTCTGTGCAGCTGGGAGCGAAGGGATGAGTGAAGCCATGAGGCAAGGGATGGAAGGGGGGGGGGGTCCTGAGGCCTCGGCCCGAACCCCGTCAGTGCAGGGTCACCAGGGCCTGTGGCAGCCAGATGGGCGGCTTCATGCCCTCCACGGGAAACAGCTGGAGGTAGATCTCCACCATGCCTGCGGCCATGAAGAGATGCCAGAGGGAGTGGAAGAGCCAGTAGAGCTGCGGGAAGAGCTCCGGCAGCGGGAAGCAGGTCAGGCCCAGCACGACGCAGACCACGGCGGCCTTGCCCCGCGCGGCGCCGAAGCGTGGCAGGCTGGCGCTGCCCTCGAGCGCCAGCTTCAGCCCCAGCGCACACAGCATGACCAGGGCAAGGAGCTGGGAGGCGGTACCCAGCGTGATGCCGCCCCGCCAGCGGCCCACCCCTAGCACCAGCGCGGGGAAGCCGGCGTTTAGGAGGAGCGCCAGCGGCCTGCTGCGCACGCCCAGCACGTGGCCCAGCGCGCGCGCCAGCAGAGCCTGCGCCCACAGGATGTCCAGCGTGCGCCAGGTGGTGCCCGGCACACCCAGCAAAGTGGCGGCGCCGATGCCGCCGGGCATCATGTGCGCCACGTGGTAGGTGGTGGCCAGCGCAAAGCCCAGGCCGAAGGCCGCCACGTCGCCCCAGCGCCGGGCGTGGGCGTGGACGCGAAGGATGGACAGTGCAGGCAGCGTGGTGAGCAGGGGGAGCACGTCCAGGAGCAGGATGCCCGTGGTCGCGGCGGAGACGCCCCGGTTTATGGGGACATCGGGGACCACGGTGGACATCAGGTTCAACAGCAGCATCTGCGGGGTGGTGGGGAGGGGGTGTCAACTCCGACGCTGCGGGGTAGCTGGCCCGGGGTTCGCAGGTCCGCACCGCATGGCAGGAATTTCGGGCCCATGGCAACGCGTCCTACCTCGATCTTAGCCAATGGAAGGGTGCAAAGCACTTTGGAGGGGCCAAGTGTGGATCTTTCACTCGCAATTCTCACGAACTTTACGAACGCGGGGACCCCGCCCTGCAGCTCACGGGTCTCTGTGAGAACTTTCGCCGAGGAGATACAGCCGCGACTTCTCAGCCCTACCGATAATTTTGCATTGTTTTAGACTGGCGGTCTCCTTCATGTGGCTCCAGACCTCCAACATGTAATGTCTCCCTCGGCTCACGCGTTGGAAAGGGGTCGCGGAGCAGGCGCAGCAAGATTCACCATTCAAAGAATCCGGGGGATCTTGTGGTTGAAACGCCTCGAACCCCCTGTAAGCAGCAGATACCTCATTCTTCACCATCCCAGCAAACTCCGGGATCTGGAGCGCGTAGTTCTCACTCTATTGAGCTTCGAGCCTGGCCTTCAAGCGATGGCAAGGCTGGCAGCCTCGGGCCACGGCGCGGTTACAGTGACAGCTGATGTGTTCCTCGCACACATTCTACGAGGTGCCAGACTGGGAGCAGGGCACCTTCGTCCTCCTGACCAAGAGCTCCGGACACCTCACAGCATCCATATCTTGCTCCCAGAGGTGCGTGGCGGCTTGAGCATCCCCTTGCTGGCCGAGCCGTGCAGCCCAGACTTCACGGTGGTCACGCTGGGCACGCGCCCCTTGGGCGCCGCCTGCGCCATGCGAGTTGGGGACTGATACCCTGCTCTGACGACCTTCCTGCTGTCGCCCGGCTCCCAGTTGCCTGGCCCCTTCACACCTTTTAAAAGCCCCTGCGAGGCGGCCTCCAGCCGGCCCCACCCCGCCCCCCCCTCCCTCAACCTTCCTCCACATCAGTAGCCGCTCACCTTGTCCGGCTTCTTGCCCCCCTTGGGCGCCGGCACAGGCCTCTGGTGCCTGGCGAGGAAGGCCTTCTCGGCGCGGTGCAGCGAGGCGGCGGTGTGCGAGCGGTGGCCCAGGCAGCGGTCGGCCACCGCGCGCGCGCGTGCCAGCGCCACCCGCGCCTCCGCCTGCGACCCCAGCCGCTCGTGCGCCAGCGCCGCGTTGTGGTAGGCCATGGCCAGCACCGAGGCCGCGGTGCGCTGCGTGTGGCGCCGGTCGGCGGCCAGCCGCGCCGCCAGCCCCGCCAGGCCCTCCGCAAAGCTGGACGCGGCGGGGACGAAGAGCTCGCGCTGGAGCAGCAGCGCGGCACGCTCCGCGTGGCCCAGCGCCTCGCGGTCGCGGCGCAGCCCAGCGTAGGCCGCGCAGACGTTGAGGTGGGTGGAGGCCGCGCTGCGGGCGTCGCCGCCCAGCCGTCCCTGCTCCAGCGCGCGAGCCAGGTACTGCAGCGCCTCGGCGGGCGCGTTGCGCCGCCGGAACAGGCAGCCCAGGTTGTTGAAGGTGATGCAGCGCAGGCGGGGGCGAGCGCGTGCCTCCTCGGGGCCCCACCGCCCGTCGTCCTCGCCCAAGGCCTCGGCCTGCGCGAGGGGGGTGGGAGGAGGGCATGTCTTCATGCTGACTGCTGGCGCGGGGAAGGAGGGGCTGTCGTGCCTGGCTTGCCTGAGCAAATGTGTGCGCCCCCGGAAGAACCACCCATACACACCCACAGGATCCGCCCACCCCTTCCTCCCCGCCTCGCCTTGCGCAGCAGGGTCAGCGCGTTGTCGTAGTTCTTGGCGTCCATCAGCTTCACCGCCAGCGTGTTGTACAGGCTCACCATCTTGGTCACGGGCTCTGTGGCGGGTGGCGGCAGGAGTGGAGGTTCCATGGGTCGGGGAAAGGCCCGGGCGGGCTCCGCCGCCATCCACATAGCTTCTTCACTGCGCGGCGCCCGCGCATGCCCTTTGCCCCCACCCAATGCATGCTGCACAATCGACACACAGCAGGCTCTGCACCAGGCATGTCGCACGAACCAGCCCTTCATGACTCACCCACGTCCCCCTCGGACGCGGCACTCATGGCCTCTGATGCGGCGCGCTGCGGGCCCTCCACCTCCATGGCCGACAGCGCACGCGTCAGCTCATTCAGCTCCTCAGCCAGCTCCTCCTCTGTCATGGCATCTGCATTGTTGTGCGGGGAGAAGAAAGCATGGGATAAGGAAGTTTTCCATCTTCGATCTCACGAAGGGGGTGTGGGAAGGCGACGTGGTGTTAGGGAGCGTCACAGCGTATCCATGAACCATGGCACCTTTCCCCACCAAAACATCACCGCGCCGCCACCTACCGGAGACCACAGACATGGTGTCGTCACAGTCGGGGTCGGCGCTGGAGCAGAGGTAGACAAGGCCCGGGTACTCCTCCGCCGGCGCATGGCCGTCGTGCTCGCCAGCTTGGCCGTCCACCTCAGCATCAGGGGCAGCCCCGTGGTCGGCCCCATCCTCGTTCGGGCGGGGGGAGTCGTGCCCTTCCCCATCCTCCAGGGTGTGGGAGTGGGAGTAGTCCAGCTTCTCATCCGGGTCCAGGCCGAGGTGGTGCAGGGCGGGGTTGCTGCCGTGGGACCCCAGCAGGGCTGCCTCGGCACCCTCCGTTCCTGGATCTGGAAGCTTATTGGCCTCCTGGTCGGAAAGGGGTGCCTCAGGGGGCGGCAGATCACGAGGAGCCACTTGCTGGACGGGCTCAGGGCTCGGTGTGGACTCGGGCACCGGTGGGTGGGGAGGGGGAGCGGCAGTGCTGGCCGGCGGACCCGCCGATCCTGTGGACGGCGCCTTGGACTTTGTTCCTGCCGGAGCCAAGGCCTTCTTGATGGCCTTCAACATGGTGCCCATGGTGTGGAACGCTGCGGGTATCTACATGACGTGGCTGACGAGACTGAAGGACGAGACCCGAGGGGGCAAGACCTAAGGGAGGAACCTGCTTCTCGAGCTCAAACACCCCTTCCAGACTCCTGACGATGGGGACCCTCTACAGGTTTCAGCTTCGAAGCCAGGAGTCGCTCCCGTCGCGCCCTCGGCCCCCGGCCCGCGCAAGATGCTGAGATGATTCGCTGACCCAACCTCTGCATCAATGCCTGCAGATTCCTCCAGCTCTCGTTTGCAGCAATCTGAATGTTCGCATGTACAACCACGGAGCCCTGAGTGCATTGTTTGTATGTAAAGTTGGGAGCCTGACAAGGTATGGACGACAAGGTGACAGCACCGGGGAGAGAGCATGGGCGAGGGGGCTGCACTGGCAGGCTTCGGGCGGCAATGGCAAGGCAGTATGTGGACGGGGGTGCCACACAATAAGTATCGCAGGACAGTCAGGCCTGATGCAGGGGCCTCTGCTCCGGTTCAAGACAGTAATCCATAAATACAACAGAAGCTATAGGCCCTGTGCATCACAGCACAGATTTGCCGCACTGGGGCAGCCTGCAAATGTACACTATGGGTATGGCGCTGGCCAGGGAGAGCAGCATCGCCAGGACAAAGGCCGCCCACCTGCGAGCGTGTGAGATGTTTGGTCACGTTGTAGTGTGCTGTGGACTGCTGAGGCAGTTTGTCTGTCTGGGCATGCGTCCAAATGCCTCGCCCCCTGCACCTGCCCCTCTCCCCCACCCGCTGCACACCAGAGATCCATGCACTCCTCGTCGGGCAGCGCCATGTGGCGGCACACCGCCTCGGCCGCCGCGGTGAGGCCCAGGTTGAAGACCCAGGGCGCAGCCATGCCGAGGAAGAGCGGGCAGGCTATGCAGAACCAGAGCGGGGGGCCCATGGAGGAGAGGACGGCCGTGAGCGCCGCGGCGGCCCCCCCCGCCAGCAGCGACCCCAGCGCGGCGGCAGGGGAGGGCGGCGCCTCGGCAGGCTTGGCGCTGGGAATCAGCGTCTTCAGCGAGTCCGGCTGTGGGGTCGAGGGCGTGAGGTCGGGCAGGTGAGCGCGCGAGCTCCGGCGCCACAGCTTGCCGGACGCACCTGACGCAGGGGCCAAAGAGCGTCAGCGCCGTCCCCCGCCGCCAGTCCTCCCTCACCCCCGCACCTCCTTGGCCACGCCTTCCACCAGGCCCGCCAGCCTAGCACCCACGGCGGCGACCAGCTGAGCGACGCCGTGGCCCTGCGCCCAGGACCTCGCCACCCCGGCGCCCACCCAGACGCGGCCAGTGGTGGCCTCCCACAGGGCGCAGGGCGCGCGGCCGGTGCCGCACCCCCCGAACTCGGCCGTGCTGAGGTGGAAGGTGTGCAGTCTGCGGCCCAGGGCACTTTCGAGCAGACCCAGGGCCATGTTGATCCCAGAGGCTAGGTGAGGGGGGACAGGTGCGGTCGCGTCGACGGAGAGGATGGGCTGGCCGGGGTCACGCCTGGTGACATGGGGCGAGGGTGCCCTGAGCCCCTTATGTCGGCATGTGCAGATGCATTGACACTCCAGAGCCGGAGCTTGCGAGTGCTCCGAGGCGCACAGGCCGCATTAATGCAGGGTGAACACACCACACCCAACATCACACAAGCACTTCGAGTCAACCCCCCCCCCTCCCAGAATGATACACAGAACCCCCTCCATTAAATCTCTCACCTTGCCAGCGTCCCATTCCCAGGCACCACCAGGAGAAAGGCGGGAAGGTACCTGGAGCTTCCTTGGAGCACGTCCTCCACTGTAAGTGCGGGCTCTGTGGTAGGATTCAGGAACAGGGGTCCTGTCCATTGCACGCCGGGTCACCTCGGCACACCTTGCACCAATTTCCGGCATGGCACCAATCCCAGCAGCTATACATCAGGGACCATGCTCCAAAACATCCGCATTTTGCCAATGGGTCTCACCGAATCGCGCAAACTGCATGCCGGGAACCCATCCCAACATGACCATCACGTCATCGGCGACATGAGAGATCTCGTCGTTGCGGGGGCTCCCAGCGCCCTGCTGCAGGTTTAGAGCAGCAGATTCCGAGGCGTAATGTGCGTGATGGGTCCTGGACTGAAGCCAGGCCCTCACCACGCCGCACTCGCTCGCGGGGAAGAGGGCAGGCTGCCATCGGGATTGCGTGACGAGGGTGTACATGCACACGACCACCGCACTGGTCAAAACAATGCAGGTGCCCCACCCCGATAAGACCATTTTCTGGGGACTAGAAACTGCAAACAAGCATCATGTACCCGAAACACAATGCGACTCCCCCCTTCACAAGGATTTTGGACGAGAATGGTTGACGTCATGCGTGCTTGCCGACGAAGGTACTACAAAACAATCTCACTCGAACTCATGCTGCCATAGCCGATTTCTCTGCCCAGAGGGGGCACCATTGCAAACATACTTTGAACATTGAAAGGAGGGTATCCTTGCGATCTGCTGCCTCGCCGCTTCCATCATGGCACTTAGACAACTTGCCCATGTAGGCCGTCAACTTCTGGGCTCGCAGTCCAGGTACACAGCAGTGCGGTGTTTATTTTTATAAGATTGCCCCCTAAAAATTTTGGGCTCACCCCGATTCCCTCGTTGGCAGGGGATTTGCGGACCTGCTGTCCAGGCCCGAAGCTTCCAGTGCGTGGACTCGGGGTGGGCTCTACGGCCTGAGTCAGACCGCGAGCTCTATCGCCACCACGAGTGGCAAGCATGGCGATGATGCAGCTGCACAAACGCGGGTACCATCCGGGTCAGGGGATGGTGGTGAGGCGGGGGAGCCCTCCACATCTCCCCGGAAGGATCTGGTCATGCTCTTCACATGTGGGAAGTGCGACACCCGAGCTGCCAAGGCTTTCAGTAGACAGAGCTATGAGACCGGGGTGGTCATCGTTGAGTGCCCGGGCTGCAGCTCTCGCCATCTGATCGCAGACCACCTTGGCTGGTTTGGGCAAGGAGGTGGGTGTGCCAGGGTGCCAGGGTGAGGAGCACCTGCCTGGCTCCTGTCTCTTGCTTGTAGCATCAGCGTCTATCAGCTCCAGCCTTGCTTGCTCAGCTGCGAGCGCATGCCCCTCTTCTGCTGTCTCACCTCTCAACATCGCTGATGACCCATGCGGCAGGCACAATCGAAGACTTTGCTCGAGAGAAAGGGGAAGTCGTCATGCGGAAGCTTGCCGATGGCACCATGGAGCTCACACCCCAGGAAGTCATGGGACAGACCTTGGCAGACAGGTTAGGCGCATAATCCCCTGGCCGCGCGTACTGGTCTTTCCCTTAGTCTCCAGTGGAGCGCTTGCAGCACACAGTGTAACATTCCTTATCCTAGGCATCTTTTCCGGCCTTTATTGCCGTTATTGGGGGGCGGCTTATGTGGACGGTGAAACTGTTCGTCACAAGGGGGTGTGTTTATGGTCTTGGTGGGCGCCACAGACGCGGCACCTTTGGCGCCCACAAGGTTGCCGAGATCCGGCATCGGCCCATTATGGGGTATCCAGGTTATATCCATGTATTCCAAGGTCTTCGGTTTTAAACTTGATTCCCCAGAATACCCTGAGCAGCAACGAGGCTCCCATCGCTGACAAGCCCCAACGTCCATAGATCACTTCGTGGCGATGGCAAAGAAGCACTTTGTTCCCCTCGAGAGCAACCCGGAGGTGCTCACATCCTTTGCAGCAAATCTAGGAGCAGACGTGTCCAACTTCCAGTTCACCGATGTCTGGGGCCTGGACCCGGTGGGAGATGGCGGGGGGATGGGGCCTGGGGCACACATCTCCCGTTGGATGTCCGTGAGCGCCCTGGGATCGGCAGATGGCACCCACTCAATGCAGCTTACCATCACCCCGCCCAGGATCTGCTCGCCATGGTCCCGCGCCCCGTCCTTGCCGTCATCCTCCTGTTTCCCATGGAGGCAGCGCCCTCCTCTCGCGGAGCAGCCCCTGAGGCAGGCAAGAGGCGTGGTTTGGGATGTGGAAGCCTGCCGCCTGTGCACATCCAGGTGTGCACAAGTCGGCCTGAAGCAGTGCCCGCTGCCCGTTGTGATCCTGACTGCGCACAGGATGCCACATTTCCCGCTGCGCCAGATGATTTCGCGCTGCAATCGTTGTGGTACACGAAGCAGACGATAGGGAACGCATGCGGCACAATCGCCGTGCTGCACGCCCTCCTGAACAACACCGAGGATGTGGCTCTCGGTGAGTCTGCAATTCCAGGTCGCTTTTATTCGTGGTTGAGTGTGATCAAGCCTGAATGGAACAGGGGAGTTGCTGAGCCAAAGCCGGCCTTGCAATGGTGATCACCAACCAGCCCGCGCCTGGAAAGACGACGATGCTGCCGATACTTGGAAAGAGTGAAATCAGTCCCTCTTCAAGGATGCTTGTTGGTGGTCTGCCACTTGTCCTGTCGCCCTGATGCATGAAAGAAGCTGCTCGAGCAATCCACACATCACCCTCCACCCAAATCTCTGCAGCGCCAGGCTCCTTCCTGGCGCGATTTAGGGAGGCCACAGCGGCAAAGACACCGGCGGAGCGGGCAGCCTACCTCGAGGACCCCCCGGATGCCAGCGTCGACATCACCTCCAGCCATGCGGTGTGGGGGCAGGAGGAGGGATGTGTACCCTCCCTTCTGCAAGACTGTCAAGGCGGTGGAGGAGACTGACCAGGCATTGCTGCGGCACAGGGGAACCTCGCTTGGGGCACAGGAGGGGATGGCCTGCAGCCGTGCAGGTGACTCATCAGCACCCTCTCCCCCGCGCGCTTTCCCCGCGCAGGCCGCCGCCCAGGCCGGCAGCACCGCCGCCCCGGAAGCGACGGCCGACATCGACTTGCACTTCGTGACGTTCGTGGAGCATGGGGGCCGCCTCTACGAGCTGGATGGGTGGGGTTGGGGTTTGTTGTGGGGAGTGGCGGGCCGGTCTGGCAGCGCTCGATCTGGGCCCGCAGCCGGCATGGCCTGTCGTTGTCCATGACAGGCCTGGGTGCGGAGCAGGCACGGCATGAGCTCGCTGCAACCCCCCCATGCTATCCCATCTTTCAACCCGCCCACGCAGGCGCCGGGAGGGGCCGGTGGACCACGGCGCCTCCAGCCGGGACGGGCTGCTCGCCGACACAGCGGCCGTGGTGCGCCGGGTGTACCTTTCCTCCAGCGACTCCCTGAGCTTCAACCTGATCGCGCTGGCCGCTGCGGCATGACCAGCTGGCGAGTGCCTTACAGGGGATGTGAGGAGCAAAACTAAATGGGGGGGTTGAAGATGGGGGCAAGAAGGGGGCGCTACAGTGCCTCTGGCCTCCGGAATCGGGCCAGGGAGGTGAGAAGAGGATGAGTGGGAGCTGGGGGGGCTCAGGGATGAGGACGGGGCCCTCATCCCTCTGCCTCAGGATTTTATGGGGCGCCCGGGCCGGTGGTTCAGCCCGGCGGCGCCCGGGAAGTGCTGGGTGCAAGGGTCACGCGCGGTGGGAATGGTACAGGTCAGAATGGGCGCTCTACACGATCTACGCCTGGGCAGGGCACATTGCCGAGCCTGGCAAGGGGATTCTGGGATGCTAGCCGGCACCGACTGGCCCTGAGGGGCAGGGGTCATCGGACAGTGGGCATGCTTATTTGGGCTGAGGCGAGCCGCGCCGGGTCAGCTGCTGCAAGGCGTCGAGAGGGGTCGGGTGCATGTGATGAGCAGGGATTGCAGTGGGCCTGCACAGCGCTCGATCCTCTCACTCTGCTGCGTGGTTGGACCCCACACGCTCCCGGCTCCGCCCTCTCCCCCCATCCCTCCACACACCTCCTTCCCCCATTCCTTCCTCCCCTGCACAACGACAACCTGCCCCCCCCCACACAAGACACGCCACACATGAACCCACTCACAGTGCAAAGTGAGTAGCCGGTCAGCTGTCTCTGATCCACGTGCGGACAGCGGGAGATGACCACCTGGCGAACCCCCGGCGCATGCAGGAGGGCCTGCACCCCGGCGGTGCCCAGACGGGGGCAGTCGTGCAACACGACGCGCATCAGCGCCGGCGCGCGCGCCAGCGCGGCGCAGCCGGCGTCACACGTGGCGTTGGGCGCCAGCACCACCGCCAGCGTCGGGTGGGCTGCCAGCAGGGCCAGCCCGGCGTCGCCCACGCCGGGGCAGCGGTGCAGGCTCAGGGACTGGAGGCAGGGCAGGCGCAGGAGGTGGGCCAGGTGGGCGTCGCGCAGTGCGGCGCATCGCCCTAGGTTGAGCCGGCGCAGTCGGGGCAGGCTCGCCAGGTGGCGCAGGCCTGGGAGGGGGATGGCAGGGGGGTGGGGGTCGTGACGAGGATGCGGGGGTGAGGGGGGATGGAGAGATTAGAGCGGGGGTGAAGGCTGTGCGCATAGGGGCGAGCCAGGCCTTGCGCCAGCCCTGGCGACACCCGTTGCAAGTCTGTCTGTTGGGTGGGCTGTGTGCTAGGCACGACTTTGCCGGGGCGCCCACAGATTGCCATTCAGAAAGCATGACTGCGCGACGCCCCCCCCCCCCTTCCCCTTCACCTTCCCCCTTTCTACCCGCCCACCTTCCCCCGTCAGGCCTGCGCAGTTGTACAGGGAAAGCGCGCTGAGGTGTGCGAGGCCGGCCACGGTTTGCAGGTCCTCATCGCGCAGCGTGCTCAGCAGGCGCAGCTGGTCCGGGCGGCACGCCGACACTGCCGCGCCGCAGTGGGACAGCGTCAGCCAGCGCAGGCTGGGGAACCGGGCGGCCAGCGGGACGGCGGGCAGGGCCTCGGGCCTGATGCCCAGCAGGCGGCGGCCCAGGGCGCGCTCCCAGGACCGGCAGACGAGGCGCAGGATGCGCAGGGAGGAGGGGGGGAGGAAGCGCGCGACCTGTGTGTTGTTCATTTGAGGGGGGGAAGGGTGGGGCAGGAGAGGAGGGTGAAGGAGGGGGTGGACCAACGGGGAGGATGGGGGCAGAGGGAAAGGAGGCACAGCAGGATGCCAGTCCCTGAGCCAGCCCCTCTCAAAGACATTCCCACTCACGATATTCAGGACGTCGTCCATGACGCTGTGCCAGGCCGCTGGCGTCTGGCACGGGGCCACGCGACACACTGCCCGGCTGGGGTTGGCTTCGGCCAGGCATCGCGACCCCACCTCCTCACCAAACCAGGCCGCGCTGAGGCTGGACTCCTGGCAAGCCCCGGCGAGGCTGCTCGTGCTTCGACGGGGTGGCAGCACTGGGAGGCTCGAAGCCTCTGCATCCGCATGCTTCGCAGCGCCAAACTTTCGCTTTTTGGTCTGGTGCTTTGTTTCTGCATAGGGCGCAGGGTGAGGCGGAGGATGGGGTCGATCATGGAGGCTGGGGGCCTCCGGAGAGGAACCCTGGTCGGTCTGGAGGGAAGCGACATCCAGGCAATCACTCTCCATAGGAGTACCTGGATTCATATCATTTGTTTGGTAAGGAGCAGCAGCCATGCCACTGACGGGCTGTCACTTGAGAGTGCCCGCCTGGACAGGGGTGTCGAGTCGCGAGGGTGGTCGCTCGTACGATCTGTAGAAAGGGCTCACGATGCATCAGCCCTGACGGCTACCCTGAGATGGTATCCGTATCACCAACAAAATACACGTCTATTGAATATGACTGTCAGAGGAGGCTGACCATCATTCCTTCCCGAGTTGTTGGTGCACGACCGGGGCTGACAATGACTAATGCGAAGGGGCACAGCTGTTGAGATTTGTTTGGAGGAATCTCCTGGAGCTGTCTCCCAACAGCAACAACTTCCTCCACCCGACCGTCGACGCGCTTGGGTTTGCGATGAAGTGTGACACTCAGGAGCACTGTTCTATTGATTCTAGGATTGGGTTTGGTTCAGGTGTGGGAGCTTCAGCACTTGCCCGATGCACTCTAGCCCACCGATGTGCGCAAACAGCGCATTTTCATAGCCATCAGTGCCCTGGGTGGGGCAGGGGCTTGCGAGCCAGGACATGGGAGTCTTCACTCCATGCATGCCCAAGGTGGCTGTGGAGTGCGAGGGTGCATAGCGCGGCTCGACAGACCCCCGCCACGCCAGCAATGCCCACGTTCTGGACTCGAATCTGGCACAGTGTTATGGTTGTCGGGAGGTGGGGCAGAGGCCGCGTGCAGGAGGGGGACGCACAAGCAAAAACCTGCAGTGCGAGGGCCCATGCTGCTCAGGGACCCCAGTGCATGTCTTGGTGTCGTGCACGCCTTCGCACAGATTCAAAAAGGAAGGCAGCAGCCCTGGCGCGTGAGACCCGTCCAGGCCTCGTCGGCTCATTCAGGACCCTGAACTCCAGGTCCCCCAAACCCTTCGAACACCGACTTCACAGGGCTCACCACGTGGCCCCAAGCCAGACGCAGGCACTGGGCGGGGCAGGTCCCCGCGGTGTGGGGCGCTCTCCTCGAAACCTCGGCCGCGACGTCCGCCGGGCCGTCGGTCAAGGCAAAGCCTGCGGCGCTGAGGCCCTGCAGCACAGCGCTTCCAAACACCAGGACCTGCCTGGCATTGAGCAGGTGCACCAGCCGCTGTCTCAGGCTCAAGGCTGGCCCCGCCGCTCCATCGGCGGCCCCAGGGACCTCCGCCCGGTCCAGGAGGGCCGGGGTCAGGCTGACGTACCATGCCCTGCCCTCCTCCCACGCCAGGGCCAGGCCCAGCGCCCTGCCCTCCAGGCAGTTCAGGGCGACGGCGCACCGCGCGGCGGCCTGTAGGGAGGAAAGCAGGGCGCCCACCTCCTGCGTGCCTGCGCCGCCACGCAGCACGACGCAGGCTGCCCTGCCTTGCCCCGCCCAGTCCCAGGGGCTGTCGGCCGCCGGCCCGGCCAGAGCTGGGGCACCGGCTTTTGCGACGAGGCCAACCTCCCCGTCTCCGCTGCTGGTGGGAGCGCCGAGGGCGCCGACCCAATCAATCGGGTGTCGGCGGCCGAGCGACGCGCCGTGGTCCCCAAGGCCATCAGCCCCCGGTGCACACCCTCCAGCTCCCAGCCGCCCAGCAGAAGCCTGCTGTGTGTGGACGGCGAGCCTGGCAGCCGCCACCAGCTTCTCGGCGGCCGCCCGGGCCCGCGCTGCGGCCACCGCCGCCGCACCATCCTCGCGGCAGAGCGCCGCCTTGGTGGGCGGCGCGCCGCCGGCGGGGCGCCGCGCCCGGAACTGGCGCTCCAGGGCCCGGGCCAGCACCCGCGCCACCTGCTGGATGGACCTGCTGGCCAGGGCCGCAGGGTCCTGTGCAGGGAGGTGAGGCGGCGAGTCGGTGCGGTGTTTGATTGAGGTGTGTTGGAGGAGTGTCGCCAGTCCCCGCTCAGGACCTGATGCAGGTCGGCCAGCTGCCGGGTTTTCGGCATTGCACCCGAGCCGGTGGACTCCAGCACCCCTGGGTGCCACCTCAGGCCTGGGCCTTGGCCACAGCTTGGACTCCTGGGGCCGTCTTGATCCAGCATTCCTCACCCCTCTTCTCCCATCCCCCTCCCACCAGACCCCAGCTCACACACACGCCGGCCTCATGCAGGGCCCGCGCCCTGGCCGGGGTCATCCCCCGCACGCCCATGAGCTGCACCAGGTCCGCCGGCACCCCCGCCGTGGCGCGGCCCGCCAGCTCGGCGCACAGCGTGCCCAGCAGCCACCAGCCTGCTGACTCGCACACCAGCGCCGCCATGCCCAGCCACCTCCCGCAGTCGGCCAGCAGGCGCTGCAGCTGGCCGGCGCTGAGCCCGGCGGGGCTGAAGCAGCGCTCCCCGCCCCAGGCGAGCACCGTCTCGCCAAGGCTGGTCGCGCCCTCCACCATGCCGGCCAGCGCCAGCGAGGCAGCCCAGCGCGCGTGCCGCGCGCTGGGCGCCGCGCCGGGAGGGTGGCCCGCGCAGGCGGCCTCGCAACATTGCAGGTCCACCCCCACCAGCGCGCCCGCATGCCTGGCAGGATGAAGCGGTGGCGGTGGGCGGGGGGGGGCGGGGGGGTTTAAAAGGGTTGGTGCAAGGACGAAGGGCTTGAGGAGCAATGCAGGCATTGTCAGGGAGAAGATGCATCGTGCATGCACGGCTAAACCGCCAGCCGTGCATGTAGCAACCCTCGTGACACCCCTGACCCGGGGGACTCCTCTCGCCTACCTGGCTCGGCTCGGCAGGGAGCGCAGGCGTGCCGCCCAGGCCTGCCAGGAGGTGATGACAAAGGGGTGGTCCAGGAGGCAGTAGAATATGATCTGGGCGGGGCAGTCCAGGGCCACGCCTGCAAACGGCGATGGGGGGAGGTAGGAGAGGGCACCGGGTTGGTTAGCGATCAGGCGGCAGGCTGGTGTGAATATTGACAACGCGGAAGAGCCAACACATGCAGCGAGCATATGTGGCCCGCCCAGCGCACTTCAGTGCAGGAGTCGAGGCATGGCTCCATGCGAGCGTCGCCCGCACAGGTTTCAACAGCCTGATGTGCAGGGCACGAAATGTGCAAGCCCACCTGCATCGGCGCCCTTCAGCATGCCGTACAGGGCCATGCCCATGTCCAGGGGCAGGCCGGAGTCAAACACTGCACGCCCCTTGTGCGTCGTGCACAGCTCCACACCAGCACTGCCGTCACCAGGTGCCCGGGACTCTAGCAGCCCCTTCTCCTTGCTGGGTGGGGGGTGCAAGCCAGGGTTGGGGGCTGATCAGCCACTGAGCCAGCCCCAGAAATGACCGTGGCAAGTACCTGGTGGTTTGCATGCTGAAACAGGGCAAAGAACAACCAGAGGAGGATGCAGGGCCCCTCCAGTCCCTGCACCACGCAACGTGTTAAGAAGAGGACAGGATGCCCACCTACATCTTCCCCTCCCATGCAATCCCAGCAGCCGACAAACCGCGCACCCCCACCAAAGAGAGTGAAGGGCGGCTCGAGCTGCGTGCACCAGTTGGCTCCAGGGCCTCTGCCTGGATGCCAGGGTGCTGCTCAGCAGCTTCATCACGCCCGGCTCATCCCGTGCCAGGCCAGTGGCACAGCCTTCCAGCAGTAGGAGCTCCATGTACGACCCAGCTCCTGGCCCCGGAAGTGCTGTCAATGTGATTGGGAGGGGAGGGGAGGGGGGGGGGGGGGGAGGGGAGAGGGAGTAGGACGAAGAGGCCAGCGGCAGTTGCCCCGTCAGCGTGGGGTGCCGCATGCCGACGCATGCGCACAGGGCACCAGGGGGGGGGAATGCAACCATGAGCATCGTATAACTT
>NW_011934213.1:872063-937104 GCF_000733215.1 Auxenochlorella protothecoides
AGAGGGATAGGCAACGAACATGGCTGACAGGTTGGTCTCAGAGGTGATCACACCGGGCTGGTTGGGGAGCGGGATGTGGCTGGCAAACAATCAGGAAGTAGCGGTGCCAAGGAGAGCATGAGGATTGGGGCACACCGTGCGCTGTAGGGACAAGTTGACAGCGTCCTGAGCCCCTGCTCCACCAAGTGTGCATCCTGCCGGCTTGTGTTCATGCGCTCACCGGGTAGGAGCTGGCTCGTGAGGGGCGGCACAGGTTCCACGAGCAGGCGACTCACCGCTTCCCACTCCTGGCCGCCCGGCGCGCCTGTGAAAGGCGCAGCGGCGGAGATTGCGTGGGCAGTGCTGCAGCTGGTCCATGGGCAGGCTTGCCCCGGCGTCTACGACCATGGCAGCAGGGCCCAGCCCTCACACGACAGCAGTCTCACACCGGCCCGTGCACTTACCTCTGCCCATGAGGAAGGACTCGCCGGTCTGCGCCAGGCCCGCCCGGCCGGCCCGCCCGACCATCTGCAGGTACTGTGCGCGACGCACGGGCCCAGGGCCCTGATGGAGGGATCGGAGGATGACACGCTGCGCCGGCAGGTTGATCCCGGCGGCCAGGGTGGACGTGGCCGTGAGGACCTGGCGGGGGGGACACAAGGGGAGGGCGGGGGGGGGGGGGGGGGTTGGGGGATGGAAGCCTGCTTCCCCGCACCCATGCATCATGTCCACACCCATGACCAGGCAGGGGCGCGGGGGCTACCGGGGTGCATGGTAGTCAAGGCTACTGGCATGGATGCCCCAGCCTGTATACCAAACCTCCCTGAAGCCCGCACCGAGATGATCCCGGCACGGAAGCCCTGCTCCACCCCCGTCCTTTCCTCCACAGTGAGCCCCGCGTGGTGAAAGGCCACCCCTGGAGAAAAGGTTCGTGGATGGGGTTAGGGGTGGCGCACAGTCATCATTGCAGATAGGCCAGCCACCTCATCTGAACGCGTGTGTCTAATGCACTGCAAAATTCAGAACGCCATGCCCCCTCGACGCGTCCAACAAGCCAGGGTGCGGATCTTTCATCACAAAAACGTCCCATAGCACCCACCATGCAGGATGCAGTCACTCAGACCAGGTGTCGGCTCCCCGCCCAATTCCCCCCGCATGTCCGCCAGCAGCTCCTGCCGCGCCAGCGTCAGGCGGAGGTCCTCGGGCCTTCTGGAGCCCAGCCGATCGGTCAGCAGTGCAGCACAGGCCTCGCATGCCCTCCTGGAGACACAGAAGACCAGCACTGACTGGCCCTCGGCCTGGGGCAGGGAGCAGGGGGAGGGGGTGGCTGGAGCGGGGATTGACATGGAAACTCTCAGGCAGAAGATGAGGCCGGGACAGCCTTGGAGGGCCGGGGATCACAGACGGACTTGTGTCACAGCACTCTGGCCGTGCCCCAAGCAGTAGATTCTCCGAGGGGATCTCAACAATCCTGAAGGCTGAAAACATTAATGTGCAACTCCTACCCAGCCAAATTCTCTCACTTCCGCGACGAGCGCAGCAATTCCATCGGGATCAGACCTCCTGTCAAAACAACGGTCCAGCGTCCTCAACCTGACAAGAGGACTGTCCACATCCACATTGCCATGGACCTGCACCCAGAAGTTGACAGAGAAAGCTGAGCAATCCCCTCCGATTTTTCAGGGTACCAATGCAACGGTGAGGAGTATGAGGTGTGCCATCTTCCCTCCCCAATCCAGATCACCTTCATGTAGACTGTCCCCTGAAACACGACATGCTCGGTGAGGGGCACTGGTCTGAAATTTGTCAGGAACATACGAGCCTGTAGCCACTCGGACAAGGTTTGCAAGCCCCCCACTGTGGATCGTAGGGAGGGATGTGGAATGGGTAACGTTGTGAGGTGTGATGCTGTAGCGGTTCCTGTTAGGAGTCCTCATACTGACGTCGGACTTGCGGCAAAGTTACACTTGCTGGCCTTGCTGAGATATGTTGGATCTCCGAGGCCACCCCCCCAACCCATCCAAACGCAAAGCTGATGCCAGCCGCTCCCATTCCCCTTCCCTGTCCCCACACCCGCACTCGACTGGGTCGGCACATGCATGAGCACTCACTGGTGGCGGACATGGCGATGATCTGGGGCCGATGGCGGGAGGCCAGCACCTTGGAGAGCGCAGCCTCCAGACCTGGGCCGCGATTGGGGTCCGCCACCATGTGCGCCTCATCCACCACAATGCACCCCACCTCCCCTGAGATGGGACATGGTTATGGGATGCAAGAATGGGCGTATAAGACAGGATGTTTGCGCAAGGAATAAGCCCGGGATCCCCTCCCAGAGAGACCCTCTGAAGCATCTCATGGCCCAGACAATGGCGCTGGCTTGCAGCTGCCGACTCCGTCCGACATACCCAGCCTGCACTCCAGGGTCAGTCGGTCGAGCACCACGTGGGCTTTCTCCATGGAGCAAATGGCCACCCTTTCGCCCCTGTGGTCAGCAACGGCACGGCGATGAGGCCGACGAGGACTGCAGCGTCAAACTTGGTGCAGAATCCCCAGGATCTGGGTAGGTGGGAGCTGCAGCTCGGGTCCGACAGCACAAACCCGCCACGAACCCCCTCTGCAATAGGCCCATATCAAACTTCACACACCCGACACCCAGGGGCGTGTGCTCGTCCAGGCCCCCCGTGTATCCCTTGACAGAACAGCCAAGGGCCCCCAGGATGAAACTCAGATGGTCTGCCTTCTCTTGCACGATGGAGAGGTAGGGCAGGATGACCAGGCCCCTTGCTGGCATGCCATTCTGGGGAAACGAATGAGGCGTGGGGTCAGGGGCTGGCTGGATGTGACACATGGGAGGTGCTCTGCCTGTTCAGCTCCAGACAACGATCCACAGTGCCTGCACGGCATCCAGAGCTGGGCTCATGTTCCCCAGGGTGTCACATCGCACGTAAACGTCGAGAAGATCTCACCAAACGCAGCTGGCCAAGGGCTTTGATGAGCAGCAGGTCCGCGACCAGGGACTTCCCGCCCGAGGTGGGCGCGCTGTACACCAGGTTGTCCCCATGCCATCCCTCCTCCAATGCGGCAGACTGCCAAGGGTACATCATGTGCATGCCCTTGAGTGCAAACGCCTGGAGTTTGGGGCAGGGCAGGGAGGGGGTGCATGGTGTGATGTACATGAGACACCACCAGACGTCTGTGATTTCTGGAGAGGATGGGCAAGACATGCATCTACTCACCGCGATGATGGCAGTCGGTAATCCCCATTCCTGGAGTCCCAGTCTCCGTCTCTTCGGCCAAGTCATGGACGGGCATCGAGCGTGGTCAGGAGGGCCACAGGCGTGTGGATCTCTTCCAGCTTCCAATGGAGACGATGCGCATGTCTCGAATACTCAATCTCACGCTGCCTTCGCCCAAAATTGGTAGCAGGACAGTCATCAAGCCCCGTCCACGTCCGTAAGCATCCAAGAGTGGGTGACACCGGCGAGCCGAGGTATCATCAGCCTGCCTTTGACATCGGCGGCTCAGGCAAGGAATCGCACAAAAAATGTATGAAATCAAGTTTCCACATAACGGATGGTTCGATCAAGATTGCAATTTAACCGATGCCGATGCTGCAGGCTTCGCCTCGCGTGTTTCGTATCTGCTTGCTGTGCCTGCTGTGACTAGGCGAGCCTTCGCACGAATCGGTCGACATGTGTCTTCATACTGGCTACGCTGCCATGAATTATCGAGCTGAGATACCTTTAGTACTCTGCAGAAGAAATACGGCGCGTACTTTGATGTGTAATCCGATCGCATGCAAGGTCTCTGACTTGGGAGCTTAAGTGAGCCACCACTCCTCCGGCCAAACGGACGAGGCATCCACTCTGGCCCCCTGTATGGCCTGGAACCCGGATCAGACCTACCCCATCACACTTGGAGATAGTATTCTGGGGTTGGAAGCCCCCGAGCACTGGACTCTGCGCTACGACTTCAAGCCTGCCTCTGCAGCCGAATCCGGGCAAGGCAGGCTATCAGTAGACCACGCAACACAACGGGTGAGTAGGCACGAATCTTCAATTTGTAGCTGATCAAAACATGATGCTTGTTATTGGACAGGAGTACAGATTGCAGTACAATCTGCTGAGCTTTGCCATGATGGATCCTCATGGTGACATTTGCCAGTAAGGGCTGGGGCAACATTCTCCCACTTCTCAGGCTTCGTTCCAACGGCCAAGCTCCGTCGAGGGGTGTCCAAGCCTCCAATTCCACGGCAAGTATGAGCCATCCAAGGATGGGATGGACTGTGTGGCCATCTATGATGGCCAGGGCTTCCGCCTGGAGTTGGTGCAGGCAGCCGTAAAGAATCTGAGGTGAGGAGTGTGACGGGAAGTAGAGGACCTGTCCAGGGCATGGGGACACAGGAAGCGCTGTGACTCAAGGCCTGGATGGTGTCATGCTTGTGTGCTGCTCGGGCCCTGGGAGAGGACCTGGCTTGCTGGCAACCCGTGTTGACTGGCTGCAAGGGACCGGGGTGCCAAGCCCAGTCTTCACGCTGGGGAAAGTCGACCCACCTGGGACGCGCTGCTGTTGGCATGGTTGCATCAGCTGCACAATCCTCTTCACAACCCACTCCCATGCAGGTACCAGCCGACGGTCCTGAGGGCCCAGAACCCTGTCCTGGCCTCGGCCGCGCCGGCATGTGCCGCCGCCACTCCCACCGGGTCGGGGCTCCCCTCCCCGCCCGACCAGCCGGGGGCTGGGGCCGGATCCTACGACAAGGATGCAGACGAGCTGCTGCACAGCCTGGAGGAGGAGCTGCTGTCGGAGCTGACCGGGCCGTCGCTGGCCACTGAGGAGTCGCTGGATGGGGCCTCCATCAACACTGCCCTCGCTGGGGTGGGGCCTCGGGCATGTGACCCCGCATGCGCAGCGCTGCAGCCCCAACCTGCTGCAGCTCCTCGTGACCAGGGGCTGGCCCGGCCAGCACCTGCAGCTTCCAGCCCCGATGCCGGGACGACGGCCTGCGAGACCGGTCTGGCACCCGCCTCGAACTCCAAGCCCGCTGGCCCGGGGTTCAAACCTGGGCGCCCAAGGAAGCGGGCAAGGCAGGCCTCTGCCACGCCGCCGCCGGACCTGGAGGGTCTGAACGACCTGGATCGAGAGTTCTTCGGCAGCCTGTCCCCCGCATCAAGCGACGGCTCCTTGGACAGTGGGAGCGACGAGGACGATGGCGATGCTGGGCCTGGCGAGGCGCTCAGGCCTGACGGCAAAGCTGAGGCGGCCATGGACTGGACCGACGACGGCGTGGAGGAGCTGTGAGGCAGCTGCGTCGCGAGTGCGCGCCTTTTTGCCTGCTTGGGAGTCGTCCTGGCGGGCACTGGCAGGGTCGCACAGCACTCTTGCCACGGAATGCACGCAATGCTCTGAACCCTTGGCAGGCTGTCACTGTGTCACGATGCACAGCGCAGGGGTCCGCACTCACCCAGGCCATGTCCAGAACAACAAGCAAGTCTGAGAGATAGTACACAGATCACCTTTTCCAAGGCCTCTGAGCTGAGTCACAACGAGCAGCCTGGTAGAGCACGGCAACAGCGGATGCAGGGAGACTGCAGATATCTACTGCACTCCCTTTTCCCCCCGCCGCGATCTTCAGGTCAGGTCCTCTTCGCCGGCTTCAGCAGCCTGGAGGCGAGGGGGCCCGCCTCCACCTGGCAGCGCGGCCTCGATCTCAGCCACCGGCCCTTCCCCCAGCTTCTTAGCCAGCCGGGCCAGCTGTGAATGATGACGGAGGGGTCCAGGGACGGAATGCGCAGGGATCATGTTGGAAGGGCAGTGCAAACCGTGATCCCTCAGCCAGGACAAGCCGACTGCAGCCACAGTGCCACCAGAGACGCCGCACACCTGGTTGTCGAGGTGCAGGAAGGCCTGGTTGCCGCTGACCGCAGCCGCCACTGCGGCGGGGAACGCGGTGCGGTAGGCGTCGAACAGGGCCTCTGCGGCAAAGGCCTCGTTGCTGGTGCAAAAGGCGCTGACGGCCAGGGCGTCCTGGTACACGGCCCAGGCCTCCTTGGGGCGGGCGGCGGAGAGCCAGACCACCACCGCCCCCAGGTAGGCCTTGGCCTGGCTGCTGCTTGCCCCTGCGGCGTCGCAGGAGGCCGCGAATCGCAGCAGGAGGGGGCCCGCCACCTCCCAGCGGGCCCCTCGCACGGCATGCGCGATGGCCAGCCTGAGGTGCATTGAGGGGCGGTGGAGCAGGGTCCGAGAGTTGTAATGATTGACGCCTAGCCGAGTCATGCTGGTGACTTAGACAATACACTACCCTGCCCAACGCAGGCCCACGCTGAGAATCCAGGCAAGCCAATAAAGGTTACGTGGGTCTATGCAAGGGTGCCTGTGTGGGCGTGCACGCTCTGCACTGCAACTGGACAAGCATCCTGCAGGACAGTGACTCTGGCCCTAGTCCCACCTGTACGTGTCTCCTGATGTGCCATCCTTCCCAGAATCTTCCAGCCACTCAATTGCCTTGGCGTACAGTTTTGTGGCAACCTGGGGTGAAAACGAAAGGGGTGGCTAGGGTTGAAGCGTGGGATACATCTGCGTTGCGTTTATGGCCTGAGTGGGGCGTTCACCTTGCTCTAGCGCGGCAAGAATCACCACTCCAGATACTCCACGACTCCCTGGACATGAATCCACTCCAACTCCACAAGAGGACCAAGACATGCAGCCAGCCAGGCGATGCCACGTCACAGGCAATGTGACACTCATACCTCTGGTGCAAGCGTCTCGAGGGCCCTGGCACCCTTGACTGCTGCGTCTGCTGCTGCTGGCAGGCGGCCCTCCCCACAGTACTGTTCGGCAGCAGCCAGGCTGCAAGACTCGATACCTGCTGCATCTGACTGCGCCCGAGCTATGTCGGCTGCGCAAGCATGTGTGAGGTGGTGAATGATGGATCTCAGTGAGGACCGCGGCCGCAAGGCCTCTTCTCCCCCCTCCCTCCAACTCCCTCGCACCTGCCTTCTCCCAATTCTTGGCGGCATGCCAGCCGGAATTCTGGCGCTCTTGACCTTTGGCGGCCCTCTCGAATGCCGTGCGAGCCTGGGCCAGCTCCCCATGTTGCTGTGGTGCTTGAGGGAATGGCAGCATGAGGTGACCAGGGGGCATCGTCGCACATGCAAAATAGTCTCCCGCCCCTCGCGCATCTCACCCTGTATAGAAGACCAGCCCTCTCAAATAGAGGCGTTGCAGTGGACCACTGCGCCTTGAAGCGGAGAGCCAACACCGAGGGGTTGATCAGTTTCGTGCCCTCCGAGAAAAGCCTGTCAGCCTCCGCCAGGCCCCCAGATTTGGACATTTTCGGGAAACGGTTGGTGTGTATTACTTTCGTCGGCGTTCTGGGAGATGTAAGCCCTTAAGCCTGAGTGTGCCGTGTCGGAGAGTGCAGCGGTCCAGGTTCCGGGCCTCAGTTCCGCTTATTTACAAGGAGAGAGAGTCGCTGTGCTAACATGGTATCGTAGGGGGGTCCCTTTAGATAGGAATTCGTTACAACCACACAGGGTGGAAGGGCGCTGCGTTGATCAGACAAATGACCTCAAACGCACCGTGGCAAATCAGTCGGAGGGGGGTCGTTAGCATTACTCAGTCTCTGATCGTATCCTGGGGAACAAGCCAATGATGTTCAGGAGCCTGTCGGCCAATGCCCAATGCATTCGCCCGAGCATCTCGCACTGTAGCCACATCAGTTGGTGGAAATCTGCAGGCTGCGCGATTCCATGGCCAGGACGCCCGCCAGCGCCCCAGTGTACCCGGCGTTGAAGTCCACCGCGACCTCATTGGCCCGGAAGTTGGGGCGCGCATCCTCGTACCCATCGTCGCCCCTCACCGGCCCTCCCACCAGCGCCCCCGTCAGGACGTGCGGGTTGGGGTCCGGGCTGTTGTGGTACTGCCAGACGCGCCCCTGCCCCGCGGCTGCCGCTGGGATGGAGGCGGCTCGGTGGTGCGGCCGCAGCGGGTACCCGCTCCCAACCCCCACCACGAAGCTGCGGCCGGTGGACCACAGCACATAGTCCAGCTGCTGGCGGCACCAGGCCAGGGCCTTGCTTTCTTCGCTCGGCGAGTAGGAGGCGCGCAGCGCCATCATGAAGGCGGTGTTGCAGGCATAGCGCAGGTTCCCAAAGTCAGCAAATCCGGGGACAATGAGCCCCTTTGGCGACTTCTTCATGTCCCAGTGGCCTACAGGAGGAGGGTGGGGTCAGAGGGGTGGATGAGAGCTAAGCAGATTGGCTTAGCCACAAAGGCAACCGTGCATGTCAGCGTGACTTTCTCTCGTGGCGCCCTGTGATGAAGGTACTGATCCACTGCATTGTGTCTCCAGAAGCCAGTCTCCGTCATCCCCCCTTTCTCCCCCCCCACCAACCCAACTCACCGCTTCTGGGGTCAAACCAGGCGGACAGAAAATTGTTCTGGAACCAGGCTTCATATTCGTCCTTTCCAGGCACCGCCTTTCCCTGCGCCGCCAGGCCCAGCAGCAGGTTGAGGGCTGGGACGGAGAGCGAGTCCCAGCTCGTGACGACGTCGCCGCTGCCGCCGGCGGCTCGCCAGTGGGCCAGCGCATCATCAGCGTACCGTCCTTGCCCGGTCGCCCTGAATAGCCAGGCCGCCGCATACATGAGCTTGTCCAGGAAGCGGCTGGACTGGTAGACGTGTGTTGCGCCCTTGTGGGCCGCGTTGTACTTGCCTGCATGGGGGCAACCGGGCAGCCGCTGGTTTCAATGGGTGCAGCAGGATGCCGCAGTGGCTGTGCTTGTGCTGGGTGACTCGCATGACATGCCGTCAGCCTGCACGCTTCCACGCCCAAGCGCTGTTCAACCTCCATCCTCCTGGCACAAACTCCACCCAGTCCGAGCCCTCCCCTCCTCCCCCGCTCACCTTGCACCTCCTTGGCCCAGGCGTACAGCTCCTCTGCATGGCGCAGGAGCTCAGCAGCCATCTTCTCATCCCGTCCCTTGAGGAGCAGGTGGCTGGCGGCGAGGGCCGCAGCCACCGAGCCCAGGAGGTCGCTGGCGGGCGTGGCGAGTGTCCACCGGAAAGTGGGGCGACTACCGCGCTGCTCCTCCGGCCGGCCCCAGTAATCGTGGTCGATGTCGGGGTCCCCGATCTGGCCCACATACTCGTGCTTACCCACGTGGCAGTCCATGAGGTACTGCGCTGCGAGCCGGATGTTCTCCACCGGGTTGTTGGCAGGGCTGGCCGCGGCAAAGGCCTCGGGGAAGTCCAGAGCAGCCCAGGCCAGGAAGGACACTGCCTGGCCCAGGGGGAAGTTGAGCTTCAGGTGGTCGCCGGCGTCGTACCTGGCAGGGAGAGGGCGGGAAGGGCTTGCTATTCATGTGGTAGTGGCCAGCCCCGGTGCACGGCATAGTACGGTTGTGTTAGAAGGGGGGAAGCAACAGGGACCAGTGAGCCTCCATCACCAAAGCCGCTGCATCCTGAGCACCATCACCCAACGCCTTGGCCTTAAATCTCCAGCTCACCATCCACCCGGCACTGCGTCGTCCAGGTGTGCATCCCCGCGATACTTGATCCTGCTCCAGGGGGGTTTTGGCCCGCTGATCTGTGCCTCATAGAACAGCCACGATGCGTTGAACGCCTGAATAGGTCGTGTGTAGGAGGAGTGGAATGCTAAACTTGGTGGAACAGCATGAGCTGTGTTAGAGCAAGGCAACGAGACCCCTCGCCCCAATCAGCCTCAGTTGGGTTTTGCATGGTATGCTCGCCCCCTACACTCGCACCTCCGTGTATAGAGGAAAGGCGGCGGGAGGGGTGGTCGTGGAGGGTGTCGAAGACATGTTGGCTGACATGTACAGAGCGCGTCAACCTACGGCGAGCAACCACAATACGCACTGTTCCTGATGCTCGCTCAAGTTCCCGGAATCGGTCCGGATGGTGGGTGCAGAGGCGTTGAGCTGGTGCACGTATGGCCCAAACTCGCGCAAAACAACGACACAGATGCCCCTGGCGGTCTAATTGGATGGATTTCACGTCACGGAGTTATGTGAAGCTCCAAATCACGACGCAGTATATAGGGGGGATGCCACATGAAGCTTCCTGTGATTTCCGTTTCGGAGCGTGTGGGGTGGGATGCCGCTCAGGTCGCGCATGCGCACCTTGCGCGCAGTGGTGCTTGGTCTTATCAGGATCTGAGAGAACTCTCGAACGTAAGCTTAAGCCAGCTCCACATGAACCCCAGATCCTGGGCAGCTGCTTGCCCATGCAGTCGCGCGCCCGGGTCCGCTCTGGAGAGTCGGTAGGGTTTCCAGTGGTAACCAACTGCCGAAACTGACTGGCCCCCCTTAGTGAATGGTGCCACTGCAACAGTCGGTGGTACAGAGGAAGAACAATTTAATGCTATTCACCCATTGTGCTACTGTTCAAGGTGTCTGATGAACTTGAGGTGTAGTAGTAAGCCATAGTCTAGGGTGAGATTACTGCTCAGAGAGTAGTCTGTCAGACCTGCCGATCAATGCAGCAGGACGGTGGGAGGCTCCTCGCCGCCTTCCTCGACCAGGTCAACCACAGCCGGCTTTGGCTTCTTGCACATGAAGGCACTCATGGACATCTGTTTGCCAGGGCGTTTGGCAACCGACCCTTGACCCGGTCCCCTGCTCGCGCGATGGAGCTCCAGCGGCAGCGTGGTGCCAGCCTCCCTGTCTTTCTGCCCGCTGGGTGCTGCTTCCGGGGCGACGGCCATTGCAGGGCCTGGGACAGGCTTGTCACTCGTCCCAGACAACAGCGGCCGTGGGACTTCGACCGGCGCTCTGTTCCCGTTGTCCTTCCCGTACAGGATGCTGTAAGGGTCTTGGTCGTCAGTGTCCATGGCCTGCACTCTGAGTGCATGTGCTGCCTCCCTGTGGCCACGGCATGGAGGGTGAAGAAATTTCAACAGGGGAAAGCAGCCTGTTCCAGGTCAGGATCAGATCGCATGCACAGCCAAGAGCCGACTGACGCAGCTGGGAGGGACGCCCTTGGAGCCCTCCCTGGAAGCAGTCACGCAATGGATGCACCCCATAGCACCCGGCCCTGCACTGCCCGGCAGCATCCTCGCTGAGGCCACTCACCTAGGCGCCAAGCCGAGCTCGAGGACGGGAGCCGACTGGATCTGACGCTTCCGCTCGTCCTCCTCGATCAGCTGGGACAGGCGGCCCATGGTGTCGACCAGGAAGGCTGTCAGGCCCCTCGTGGCATGTCTCCATATCTGCAGGGACGCACAGCCAGTCTTCTGATGGAGTGCAGACGAAGGCATGCAAGGGCCTGCGACCCTACCCAGCCCAGGGACGGATGCAGGGCCGCCACAGGGCCACTCGCACCAACAAGATGCACATCCGGGGTCAAGAGTATTGTAGGCCCACCTCCCCCTGGCCTAGCCTGTGGAATCTTCTCCCACTGCATACCGGCTTTGGGAGGAACAGCGTAGGGGAGTCCTTCCTAGCATGGTCGAGCTCGCGGACATGGTCCAGTTGGTGGCCATTGCTATCACCGTCCTTTTGCATGATCGCCTGCATCCTGCAGGGTTACCGTCGGTGGGTGCCTTGGAAGCAGACTCGC
Organism: Auxenochlorella protothecoides; assembly: GCF_000733215.1. Lineage (NCBI taxonomy): Eukaryota > Viridiplantae > Chlorophyta > Trebouxiophyceae > Chlorellales > Chlorellaceae > Auxenochlorella > Auxenochlorella protothecoides. The sequence continues at coordinate 883,623 of NW_011934213.1, forward strand.
CTTCCGCCTCATCCTCTGTCAATCGACGCCCCCTCCCACACGCCCACCCCCCCTCCCTCGGCCATGCAACCAGATTCCCTCCTTGAAGGCGCCGCCGGCCCTGGACCTGCCTTGGGTGCGAAAGGACGCTCTTCTCCATGGCCTGTGCCAGTCCCCGGGTGCCACACACGGGAAAGCCAACCTCCTGGACCACCTCCAGCATCGTCTGGAAATGGCTGGCAGTGAACCAGTCCGCAACCTTCTTATGCACGATCCTGGGCAGGGTGGCGAGGTAAAGAGTGGGATGGCGATGGCATCGCAGGGTGATGCAGGGGCAAGGGCCGGCGCTGGGCCCGCCGCCCTCCGGCAAGTGTGTCCACACAGCCCTGTCTGGCCCCAAGGGGGCGGTCACTCACGTGCGGTAGGCGCCCTCGGGGAAGGGGATGGGGCGGCCGCGCTGGGCGGCGAGCACCTTCCACTGCTTCAGGCAGTTGGCAAAGGCAGCGCCACGCAGCGTCCAGCGCGATTGGTACTCCGGCTGTGATACCACCTGCGGCATGGGGCCAGCGCGGGCATGTGAGGGTGTGTCTTTCCACCTGGCCAGTGCCTGTCTGGGTGCAACACGGAGCAGGGGCTCCCGACCCCATGCATCATCGGCGCTGGAGAGCCGGGGCAGCCGGCGACTGGGCGCTTGCAGGCCCCACCCCTCCCGGCCCGGGGCCGCCCCTCACCTTGGCGAGGCGGGGGGGCATCTGCTCAGCGATGCGGCCCATCACGTGCTCCGCCCAGAACTCGGGCACGCGCGCCTCGAACTCGCTCCTCGCCCAGGCCGTGGCCGCCTCGACCTTCTCGCTTGTGAAGTCGCGCAGCCATGCATCGACAGCCTCGTCCCCGGCCTCCAGGACCTCCTGCGGACACAGCGCCGCGACGGGGGGGCAGTCCATGTTGAGGTGCCGCTGCAGGGTGTCGGACGGGAGCTCGGGCCTGGGAGGGGAGGGCGTGCTCGCCACCGTGTCCGCCAGCAGCCGGACAAAGGAGGCCAGGGCGGGCGCCGCCTCAGGCCCCAGGTCCGCACAGTGAGTCGCGCCGATGCGCTGCATGGCCTCCTCCGCGCGGTCCTCGCCCAGGCACAGGAGCGCGTCCTCGAACGCCGTCACCGACGCGGGGCTCCACTGCCGGGGGCCGCCCTTGGGCCAGCGTTTGCGGGGCTTGCGGGCTTGGGCCTGGCAGGAGCGGAGATGCAGAGGAGGGGGGCCGTTCTTCAATGACTGCAAGATTATGGGTCTGGCCAAAGTGGAATTACCAGCACACGAGCTGAGAATGGTTGAGGCACGCAGGATGATGTTCCCGACGGAGAGTCACCGTGCCTCGTCTAGCACTGCATCAGGCATTTCACCCCGTGCCCTCTTGCCCCGTCTCCCAACCCTCAAAGCATGCTGCTTTAACTGCTGCTGTCCCAGTGCCCCTTGCCCTGCCAGATCCAGGCAATGCGCCGGCAGCAGGCCGGTCCCCCTGTCCCCAATCTCACCGCTGTGGTCGTGGCGTCAACGCCCTCTGTGTCCTCCTCGCCGCCGCTGCTCGCACGGTCGTCGCCGCTCGCCGACCCCGGCTCCGCCTCGTAGGTGGAGTCGTCGCCGTCCTCCTCCTCCTGCTTGCGGCGCCTCCCCACCTTGCGCGCCTGGCGTGAGGGGTAGGGGGTTAATTTGAGGGTCCAAAGGTCCTGGCAGACGCGGGACCAGGTCACGCTCGGCATCTTCTACATCCACCGCGCACACCACACACCAACCGCTCCCAGCTCTGCAGCGACAAGACTTGCCACAGAGCGCTTGCCCCGCCCAAAGCAATCCATCCCTGAGTTGCCAAGCTTCCAGCCCAGCCTACCTTGTCGCTGTAATCCACGACGCGCCGGCGGCGGGGGGCGAGAGCCTGCGGCGCAGCCGCCGCGGCGGCCGCGGCCTCGTGCGCCGCGACGGCGCTGGGCATCAGGTTCTGCCAGTAGTCCTCGCCCGCGTCCGCGCCCGCCTGCCGCCCCGCGCCCGTCGCCGCGAAAGAGGTCACCGAGAACGAGTTGCCGGCCCGGCTCCCGATCTGGCGCTTCTCGGTGCGGCCCGCCAGGATCTGACCGATGTCCTCCGACACGAATTCGTTGCTCTGCGCAGATTTGAGAGGGATGGGTTGGGGTGGGGGAGGCGTTGAGGTACGGTGCGCAGGGCTGGCTGGAATAAGGGGTCAGCCAGAGAAATGCAGGGCATCTGGAGGCTGCAGAGCCGGCGCATGGCATGGCAAGGGCTGGCAGATGAGAACAGGCACGCTCCATGAATCCCCGTTTCACCTGCTGAGCCGCCGCCGCCATGTCCTCCAGTCCATGCGCGCCGTTTTTCAGCAGCTCCGAGATCTTGCGGCTGTCCAACTCCGGGTCCTGCTGGGGCCCCGTCACTCCGAGGATGGCCTCGTCCAGTCCTGAGCCGAAGGGAGCGAGGGGTGGGGTGGTCCTTGGTGGGACCGGTGGGGGGAGGGATGGGTATCGCCAAAGGGCAAAGAGTGGTGGCATGTGCGTCACACTACAGTATCTTGCCGACCACTCTGGATGCAGGTGCAGTTAGTAACCCTCTCCCTGCCCCCCTCACTGAACCCCCTCCGGCTGCACCTGCTTTGCGAGAGGAAATCTCGAAGACCTTGGCCTCATAGGTGTCCCTGGTGACCAGGCGGTAGATGGTCACCTCCTTGTGCTGACCTGCAGCAGTGAATTTGCAGATGTAGTCGGTGGTTCTGGGACAAACGGCATGAGCCAGCAGGCGCACATCGTAGTGCATTCTTTTTGTAAAGCCTCCTGGACGGTAGAGCAACTCCACAAGTAGTCCGAGTTCAGCAGCTGCTTACACTATTTCTTCATCTCAAGCAACAGCAATAAATTGCCAAGCAGTCCATGGAGCACTGCTCCACCCTCACCGATCCGGTGGCACCGCGCCATGGCCTGCAGGTCGTTCTGGGGGTTCCAGTCGGAGTCGTAGATGATGCAGGTGTCGGCAGCCGTGAGGGTGATGCCCTGGCCGCCGGCGCGGGTGGACAGCAGGAAGACGAAACCGTCCGAGCCCTCTGCACGACGAGTGTGTGGAGTGCTGAGCGATGGTGAGGAGAAGATCTTGCGGTAGGGTCCCTTGTCACCTGAGCACATTGGGAAGTAGGCCACCCTTGCTCAACCAAAGTCACTCCCAGTAACCACAACACATGGCCAAGACCAATCCTCAGCACCACCCCTCCTGTGGCGCCAGCTGCCCCTCACCCGACCCCGCCCCTCGCTGTCCGTCTTGCCTGCGCTGAAGCGGTCTATGGCGGCCTGCCGGTCACGAGAGGGCGTGGAGCCGTCGATGCGCTCATGAGGCCAGCCCTCCCCGTCCAGGTAGTCCTCCAGAACGTCCAGCATGATCTTGAACTGGGAGAAGATGAGCACCTTGCGGCCCTCGCTCCGCAGCTTGGGCAGGAGCTTGGAGAGGAGCAGCATCTTGCCGCTGGCGGCGGTCATGCGCGCTGCGGTGTCCAGCTTCCGCCCAGCTTCCGTCTCCCGTCGCATGAGGTCGTCCTCCAGCCCATTGCACAGGAACTTAGGGGGAAGGGTTTTTTGGGGGGGGCGAGTGTTTGCTTTGTTTGGATCCTGGGAATGATAACGGTAGCTTCAAGGAAGCACAGGGGTTGCTGGCAGTCGCGAAGCATGAGAGCTCTAACTTTCAAACCAACACCCAGCCACTCACTGGATGGCAGCAGATCTTGCGGAGCTCCATCGCCAGGTTCTTTAGGTTTGGCAGGTTCCGGGGTGCAGCGCCTTGAAGCAGCTGCGTCAAGTGATTTTGCGTTAGGGATCTCATGGTTGATACGATGGCAGCCAGCAGCTTTGCGCGGACGGTATGCTTGAGCCTCGCTGCTGTGACAGCACCCGCAGCGGTCCTGGAGTGCTGCCATCCGATCCTTAGCACACACATGTCCATCTCCCCTCCCTCCCCCGGCCCTCTCATCCGTGAAATGTACTCACCACGCCGATCTGCTTCTCATACATGGCGCGGTAGTAGGCCCGCTGCGTCGTGGTGAGCTCCACCCAGATGATGACCTCCTCCTTCTCCGGCAGCGTCTCCACATCCTCCTTCATCCGCCGCAAGAGGATGGGTTTCAGTGCCACCTGCGTGATGGTCGGGCGTGATGAGTGTGCGCATGCGGGTGAGGCGCCACAGTGTGACGATGCCCATGCAGCGGTCCAGGGTGAGGGCAAGGGCTGATGGTGCTTGTGACGAGCCTTGGCGCGCTCCAAAACACACTGGAGACTTCCGCCCGGGGTGGAGTCATCATGGCACCAGTTCTTCTGGGGTGTGCAGCATCTCTCCTCCCGCTAGCTCACCTTGAGGCGCTGGACCTGTGCGGCCTCCATGCCGGTCCTCTCGTCCCCGTACCGGCCCAGGAACTCGGACTCCGTGCCAAAGAGCACCGGGTCCACAAGACTGAGCAGACCTGATATGGAGGGCGACGGGCGAGCACAGGTGATGGGCGGCAGGGACCCCAGGGTCGTCAGCAGCCTGGCATCACACGGCTCGCTTGATTCAGGGCGCAGCATGCAATTCCTGCTCCTCACCGTGCAGCTCGCGCATGTTGTTCTGCACTGGCGTCCCTGCGCCAGGCGTTGGAAAATGGGATTGTGCGACCCCGAGGACTGGGGCAGAGCGGCACGCAGTCAATCCATGTGGCACGTACATGGGACTGCAATGTCGGCGTGATCGGTGCTGACATGCTTGTCCTTGCCATGTCCTCTCCCAGGACCAGACATGCGTGTCCCCAGACTCGCCATTGACGCCCTCCTCATGCGCCTCCCCCCTCACCCGTGAGCAGGAGGAGCCAGTGGCGCGGGAGGGCCTCCAGAACCGCCCGCGTGGCTGAGCCACTGGACTTCATCCTGTGCGCCTCGTCCACCACCACCGTCGCCCAGTGGACGTCCTGTGTGGGGAAGGTGCGACTCGAGTCAGGTGTGGGGTCAGAGTCGAGTCTCTGCCCCGTCCGAGGGTTTTGCGGCAGTTCAGGACCTCTTAACTTTCATCCAGATGCTTCAGGTGAACACTGCATCCACCAGGATTTTGGCCCACGCCATTTTTCCACCCTCCCCTCCCCCCCCATTCCCTCCCTTCCCCCCCCCCCGGAAAACCCTTCGTTCTCACCAGGAAGAGGGCCTTGTCGCGCAGCATGGTGTCAAAGGACACCAGCACGATGCTGGGGCGGATCGCACGGCCGCCTGCCGGCCCCGCGGCGCGCCACAGGTCGTGCACCTGGATGGCCTCGCGGTCTGCAGCGCTGCCAGCGTACACCACGCAGTCCAGCGCGGTCCAGGCCTCGATCTCGCGCTGCCAGTGACCCAGCGTGGTCAGCGGGGCCACCACCAGGAAGGGGCCGGCCACGCCGCCAGACTGCTGCTGCAGCGCCAGAATGGCGATGGACTGGGCTGTTTTGCCCAGGCCCATCTGGAGCAAAGGGGGGGGTGTTCAAGGGGGGGAGGTATGCATGGGTTGGGGATTGGGAGGGAGCAGCGTTCCGAAGAGGCGTAAGACAGTGTGGCTTTGGGGAATGAGCAAGGAATACGAAGTGCTGGGGCATGGTTCAGGAATTGGCAGTAGGACCTGCGTTCCGGCGTGGCCGACGCCACGGAGACCGTCTCGCCGTCCGGCCTTGCTGATGAACAAGGTCCAGGGGACACCATTCCCAGCTCAACCCTCTCTTCCTCCCTCCTGGCCTTGCCTCATCCCCCAGGATGCAGCTCCGGCCGGCCACCCAGTTGGCTGCCATCCAAGCCAGGCTCTCCTTCTGGTACGCCCTCAGCTCGCGCCCGTTGCAGAAGGTGGGAACTTTGGGGGTGGGGAGAGTGCGAGGGGGGTAGAGTGGCGAATGGCGTGCATAGCAGATGGTATGAGCATGCAGGTGACGAGATGCAGCCACGCTATACAGTAGACAGCTGGCACCGGGACGGAGGGGTCACAGAGGCTGCCCTACACGACACGTGAAGGTGCGAGGAGCGCCACACAACCTACCTGCGGTGGTCTTCGGGTTGGAGGCAGCAGCCTGGGTGAGCTTCTTGTGGTACCCCGGTGAGCGCAGCTCATGGTACCGCGTCACTGCAGCCTGCACCAGGGAGGCGCGGTCAGGGGCTGATGAATGGCTGGAGACACGAAAGGGGTCCCCAGCCTCCACATCTCAGGTTGTCAGAGCCAATGTGGCTTGTCGCCTCTTGGTGTCTAGTCGATCAGGGTGGTGTGACAAACCAAAAAAGCAATCTCTTGACCCAGCAACCCTCATCATGCCTCCCGGGATCGCCTGCCTCTCTTTCGGTAGACTTGCCTGGTCTGCTGGCTGGAGGTCGGAGGCAGGGATCCAGGTAGCCTCACTGTACCCCAGCCCCTTCCACTTGATGAGGAAGCGCTCGGCCGGCCCTGCTCGGTGCGCAATGACGCGCTCCACGACCGTCCAGTCGGCGTGGATGCCCGAGGCCAGGTCCCCGTAGGGGTTGAGCTCGCCTGCCTCCTGCCTCTTCAGGAAGCCGCGCAGCAGGCCCGGCTTGGTCTCCTCCAGGGATCTGCGGGGCAGCCACTGCACCTCTCGGTAGCTCTTGTCTGGAGGACCAAGGGTTTGCGGAGGGTGGTGATTGGGTCGGGAGCATGTGGCATAGGCCCACCACACCGTGGCGCCAAGCGGGACCGACAACAATGAAACGAGATACTCTCTACAGAATCAAGAGTCCATCCGTCCTGCCAAAAACAATGGGCTCCGTCAAGCAACCCTGCAGAGGAGCGAAATGCGCACCCTTGAGCTTCACGAGGCACTCCGGCGCGCCATCGGCTCCATCACGCGTGTCCAGGATCTTGTCCGCCAGCAGCGCGGCCCCTGCACGTGTTCAAACAGAACCACACTTTGGCAATGATTACAGAGACAGATTCTGGGCAGGCAGACATGATGCCAGGGCCTGGACTGGCCAAAGGTCCCCGGCCCCTGACCCCAGTGCCTACCTCTGACGCTCGTTGGGCGCGATGGCTTGGGGCCAACCTTGGCTCCTGGCGCAGGTGTGATGCCGTAGACAATGGGTGATTGCAACAGACACTGCTCTGTTACGACAGGCAAGGTGATGCGAGGCCTGGACTCCGACCCTTAATATCATGCGGCGGCGTCAGGCGCACACTTTGACTCACCCGCTTCGCCAGCTGCCACTTCATTTCTTTGCTGGGCATTCTGTGGGACGTTCTCTGCATCTGAGGGCCAGGCGTCGTCCCCGGATGAGTTGCTCTCCTCCTCGTCCTCCTCATCCTGGCTGGTGCTGTCGGCCGATCCCACACTCCCGACATCCTCCTCGTTATCCTGCGAGGACGCATCGCTGTCCGCCATGGAGCCCTCACTGACGCTGTCAGGGCACTCCTCCTCACTCGACTGGAGGAACAGGGAGGGAGAAGGCTGGGAGCAGATGTCATACCATCAGCAACAGTAGACAAGGGATGCGATGGGTTGAATACATCAAGCAGACCCATGTCTGAATGAGCCGCGTCCCACGCCCTCACATCGTCGATCACAGTGACGCGAGGATTGGTGGCAGCTGGACGAGTGCTCCTTCGCGCAGTGGGAGCAGGTACCGGCGCCGCTTTTCTGCCTGCAAGTTTCCAGCCTTGCTGCTCCAGCAAGCCTGCACAGAGGGTGGGGTGGAGGACATGCCGATGTGTATGTGTGGTCTTACCAGCTGTTCCATGCAACCTCACTCACAGAGGAGGAATGTAGTCCAGCGGTTTGCACATGCCACCCCGAAGCATTGAGGGCTGGGGAAACATACCTGATTTTGGCTCTGAGAGACGTCTATGAGTCGAGTCGGACGCACACCTGTGGAGTCGGGGGGAGGCATTTTGGAATCGGGGCTGGCCCACACTGTGCCCCCATAGGGGCCCAGGTCGCAGCAAGGCCCTGACACGGCGTACTCACCTAAACTTGTCAAGGTATTTGACATTGCATTTGGTCTTTTGTAAGGGCAATACATCGTCGAAGCTGTCCTCGTCATCCGAGATTGGATCGACCAATGCGCGGCTTTGACGGGTGCGAAGTTCGAGCACCATGGTTGAATCTCGAGACACTGAGCTGAAGGCGGCGTACCAACACGCGGAGAGGCTCTCTGTTACCTCTCTTCTCAGCTCATCAGCGTCAGAGTAAATCGATTGTACAACTTTACTCGGCCCGATGAGACTGCGCCACCGAGTTTGAGCAGGACAGCTGCGCGCCGCACGCGCCGCATTGTGATTCGAATGTGCGAATGATTGATAGGGGGCCCAGTCGCCTGATAGACGATGCACGTTCACGACAGTGTTTAACTAGATCTTCAGGTCGATCCTTGATCAGACCCCTCACACTCATCTCATGGATGCCCCTGATGGTTTCTTCCCCATCCCAGGCAAACCCGGGATGCCCAGTGTATTCAAGATTGGGCACCATTGTAATTGACACACAGAATGGCAATCACAGGAGGCTGCCAAGGTGCAGGTTGCACAGGCCTTCGTCGCAACCCGTATTAATTTATCCCTCAGCCGTCTTCCGCTTGCGAGCCAGGTACCTCTCCCGCGCCGCAGCCACAGATTTCTGCCTGTCCCGCAAGGAGGGTTTGGCAGGCGCTGCTGTGGACCCCACAGCCTTGCCAGCCTCGTCCTCCGAGCCTGCTGTTTCATCTGCACTGTCTTGGGATGGCCCTTCTTGTCGCTTCTCGGCCTCGATCTTCCTTTCCGACCCAGACACATGGTGCAGCGCGCCAGGACGCTCCCCACTTGCACTAGGCATGGGCTCGAAGGCTGGCTCCACCTCATTGCCTCGGCTTGCCGGCACTGGTCTCTCTGCGGCTCCCCCATCTCTGGATGCCACAAGTGCATGTGAAGAGGATGCTGCACTCTGAGCCGCCTCTCCCGCCCTGGGCATAGTAGCGTTAGAGAGAGGTGTGGCACCCGTCGCGTCACTCTTTTCGAATAGATCAGCGCACCCTCCTCAACTCCACCAGCATGCACCCAGCCCTGGGACACCCTGAGGAACAATCCCCTGCTCTGCAGCCCTGGGCACCTGGAACTGCCATTGTACGCCACATTGCTCTTGAAGAGGTTGCGATAGAAGTTGCCCATGTGGCCCTTCTTCTCGACCGCATTCGCCTCCTCATCCGCTTGGCTGCATGACATTGTGATAGGAGGATCATCAGGAGGGAAATTCGGCAGCAGAGGGGGCTAGGACGACCGGTGCCTGCCAATGTAGATGAAGGGTCTGCTCCCTTGCTCCCACCAGCCAGAGCAAAAGAGTTTCAAGCAGGACAAACTTCAGAGGGAGCCCCGTGTTTGATTTTCCACCGGACGCCCCAGCTCGTGCAGGGCACTCCCGACTCACATGCGTTTCTGGTTGGCGACGTAGCGTTGGTCTTCCTCCAGCTTCTTCTTGTAGGCAGCGGTGACAAAGCGCTCCTTGTCCCCAAACAGATGATCCTCGGCTGCCCTCTCCTTGAGCATTTGTCGCTCATACAGGACGTCCTGCTCCCGCTTCCTCTCCTCAGCCTTCTCTGCACCACAACAGGCCGGGCAGGGGATGCTGAAGCCCTGCTGGGCCAAAGGTTTGACACAGGCACTCCAGCAAACCTTTCTCGTCCCAGCAATGCCCACCTAGGAGTCCAGCAATGTAGCGGGATTGGCGCTCCTTCTTCTCTCTGCGCTTGGGCTCCTCCCTGGCCTCCTGAATGGCATCATAGTGGCCATCGTAGTCAAACACAGCGGCGTCCTCAGCCAGAGCTGCGGCATGCAACGCTGCTACCTGCATATATCCACGTTATGGTCAGAGTTCGGCATGTTTCCCTTGCGTTTAGAGGATTGAGTAGAGGCTTCGCGGCAGAAGGCGCCACACGACCGTCGAGACAGGAATTCTACTGCTGAGAACCACCGGCCCTAATCTCCCCCAAAGCATATGCATGCGAGACAAACATCCAACACATATTTCTTGCACGTTTCCAATCTAGGAGCACCTTCTGGTCGTCCTGCTTCCGGACTTGCTGTCGAGCAATCTGTTGCTCCACGTTGTCATGCTCGTCGTCAGAGTCGCCCGCTTCGAACACCGATGGTTTGAGCGTTTTGGAGGCAGCACTGGTCTTGGGACCTTTTACTGTGAGCCCGTACTTGACGCCCTTCTGCCCAATGATCATTATGTTGATGGGCTGGTGGGAGGAGCACAGCCGATTTATCTTGCTTTTCAGCCACGACGGCTTTACAGCCAAGCTGAGCAATCAAGGAATATCTGTACACAACAACTTGACATGACGCTGCAACGGCAACTCTTTAAGCATGAGATGGGCGGCACCATATTGTCGGAGGATGGAATCCTCTCCGCAAGGGAATGGTACTACAGGACCCCTCACGGCTTCCGACACGACCTGGCCGCAGAAGGAAAATCTGCTGGGCGGGCGTCGATGCCTTTGGGCAGCACATCGCCCGGCAACGCTCAGTCTTATTCAGGAAAATGCCTGTTCGACATCGACTGTCAAGCCTATATCAGTAGACTCCCACATGTAGATTGTTGGTCGAGTACTTATTGCGGGCAAGAGAAATGCGGAATGGATGCCAACCCACTTCCACTCCAGCGATGAAGCAGGAATACGACTCTCTTCTTGTGAAGGAATTGGAATTGTCTAGACAGTGCGAGCTCAAACCCCTCGCATTCTTCGTTTCGTGGCAGGGCGTACTCACATTTGCATACAGGCAAGAGGTTTGCTGTGACCAGCAGGTGCATGGGCCATGTTGGAATGATCGCCAGGTCTCCACCCTGCCTACAACTCCCCTTGAGCGGGCAACATCTCATTGCAGCCCGCGTGTTAACTCTCTCAAACTCCCCCCGCATTCAAAACAGGGGTTTCCCGGCGGCGCTCCTTGACCTGAAGGCACGCCTGACTGCAAATGTCCAGGGCCTTCCCTCCGAGCAGCCGGGCTCCCTCTGGCCAAAGACCTCCCTCGGCTGCCTGCACGACAGGCAGCGCCTCACCCCCGACCAGCTGCGGGTGCTGCTGGACCTTTGCGCCAAGCACAGCGCCGACCTGGCCTCGGCGGCCTCCCTGCGGGTCCGGGATGCGCAGCTGGTGGTGCACCAGTGCCGCTCACTGGAGCGGACGCTGAGCGTCCAGAGCGTCCCCTTGAGGCCCGCACGCGAGGGGGAGGGGGCTTTGCCGCCGCGTGAGCAGGAGGAGAGGGTGGCAAGCATCCTGGCGGAGTCCGGCGCCCCAGACTACTGGTTTGCTGCCAGCCGCGACGGCAATCGCAGGGCGCACTACGCCGACGCGCACCTCGGGGTCACCCTGGTTCACTTCCTGGTGGGCCCCGAGGAGCTGCTGGCTGCCGTGCGGCGCTTCCGGAGGGCAGTGGATGCTGCCCTCCCGGGAACCTATCACTGGTTTGATGATGCAGCACTGCATGTGACCATTCGCGCTGTCGTGACATAGCTTGCCTCGAACTGATATTGTGTGATCGATACTGGTGCGAAACGTGGGGATGGGTGCATCAGTGGGAGGCCATGGTCACCCAGGCTCGAACAGCCAATCGCGCGCGCGGGGCCCCCCGTGAAGATAATCCTGGTCACCCGTCGCCACCACCTCCCCATGCTCCGGACGCATGCCTCTTCAATCCACACCACGAGACTTGAGTGGAATATTTAGCCCAAGGGCATCGGCATACCCGTCTCGTCCGCTCGTGATGGTTATCCTCACCACGGCCACCCAGCCACGGCTTACGAGCACCGGCTCGGCCCGCTCCCTCCTACCGCTCACACCACGATGCATTGCATCCATTCCATCCCAGCATGCATTTAGGTCGAGTCAGAGGCCTCCACACAGGAGCTCGCTGGCTGTACGGACCGTTCAGGTGAATGGGTCTGGGTGTCGCTGCTTGAGTGGTGGGGTTGTGTCCCTTGGACTGCTGGTCTACATGCCAGCAAGCAAGGCACCTGACATTGAAATTCTCGGAATTGTGATACCATCGCAGGAATCCCTTGTCGAGATCGAGACCACGGACGATGTCCCTCCCGGCTTCACCAAGTGAGAGGGTCACAATTCCGATTGCAGGTCAAGCAGCGCCCTCCCTCGAGCTCCATGAGCTCCAGTACAGGAGCAACTGACCACCCAATACACACCCGTGCACTCGCAGCTATGAGACCCTGATCATCCTTCGGCCGACCCTCAGCGAGCAGGAGAGGCAAGTCGATGGCGTGTCCTGTGATTCGTGGGAACATTGCCGTTGGGCCCTGTCTTCGTGAGTTTTACAGACCCCTTTTACGTCCTCATCGCCCTTCTCACCCTTGATGCCAACAGGGACCAGGAACTTGCAAAGTTCGAGGCGTTTCTGAAGGGCAAGGCTGCTCGCAGGGTCAACGTGACGCTACGTGGGCGACAGAGGCTGGCGTACCCCATCAGGAAGTGAGTCGTGTTTTGAGGGGTGTGATGTGCTCATCAGGACGGCAGGAATAAGACGTGAGAAAGGAAGCTCTTTGCCGTGAGATTCGGTGGACAGGGTGGGCCCTTGGGGTAGCACTCACCCCTTGGCCTTCTCCCATCTCCCCACCTCATCCCTGCCAACAATTCAGGTTCACGGAGGGCATCTATGCTCTGTACACCTACACGGCCAGCCCGCCCACCTCCCAGGCGGTGCAGCGCCTGCTCTCCACGCCCGTGGCAGGCGGCGAGTTCAACATCCTGCGGCACATGACCGTGCGCACCTGAAACATCTCGGGAAGGGCGTGGGCCATGGACCGGACCGCGACTCCGCACGGCGTCATGTCCAGGCACGCACCGCCGTGCCCCTGCTCGAGAGTCTTGTTGTAAGCTCTGCTGTAACGTAATCCCCCCAGATGGCTCATGAGGGAAGTGCCCAGAGATTTCCGCCTGCCCGGTGGCTCGAGTGGAACCTCCACATCTTGTACATGGCTGTTCATGCCTGCCAAGGGGATGCTGACAGAAGGCCAGCGGCAGGCTCTGTCGACCTGATTGCGGTCGAGTCATGGCGAGAGCGAAGAATGCTGCACACCCCCCTGTGCTCAAATGGATGCACCTGGGCAAGCGACACGGGCCAGGGCGTCCCCGGCCCGTTCCCGGCATGCAGCGCAAGCACCATGCCCCACACTGCCATCCGCAGCATGTGCTCATCAGGACAGGTCGAACCCCGCCCCGGCGCGAATGGCGTACAGCAGCTTTTCACGCAGGGTCCCGCTCCTCCTGAAGTCCGGCAGCTTCAGCGTGTTGGTGCAGGTGCTGGCAGTGGGCAGGCGGTCCACGTCCCTGCCGCCCAGGATGGCCAGCGGGGACGCGCTGCACGCCACCTGGGGGGAGTGTGGGGGGCAGACATGTGTGCGGGCACGAGCAGGAGGGTCCCACGAGAGCTGCCCTGAGCAGCGCCACACGGCCCCTGCGCCTGGAGCCAGGCACCCCAACACAAACAGGCATCAGCGGGGAGTCATCCACGCACGAGGAGAGGTGCACACCCAGTCGGTGCATCGCCCTCGGCCTCCACACATCCATCCCTTTCGAGGCGGCCCCAGGGCCCCCCCCTACCCCCTCCACTACCAGGCACGCATCGAGCAGCACATGCGGTCCCCTTCGCCTGCCCCCCCCCCCCCCCCCCGCCACCTTGTGGATGGCGAATGGTGGCGCGAGGTGCTGGAACCCCCCCAGGGGCGGCCGGCTGACGGAGGTCACGAACTTGAGCAGGGCTGCTTGGGACGTGGCGTCCATGCCAGCCACGCAGGCCCAGAAGGCCTTGATCGTGGAGCTGGAGTCGGTGTAGCCCCCGGAGTACACCGTGTGTCGCCTCAGGTCGGCCACATCCACGGGCCCGCCCCCGCCCCCACCCAGGAGCTGGTTGAACTCGGACGCGGAGAAGAGGCGCAGCCAGGCCGTGGGGAAGACCTGCTTGATATGGAGGGAGTAGGGAACGGGAGTTTATTGATGGGAAGGATGCAGTGGTGACGGAGGAGAGGAAGAAGGGCTGTGTGCCCTGGTCTTGCACAGGCCGGCAGGACTCCATGAGATGCAAAGCTCTCAAAAATCCCTGGCTGCTGAACCCATCAGAGATAGGAAGGCTGGGAGTGGCAGGATCCTCACCCTGTATTGCATGCAGCTGTCCAGGCACCCCCCCCATTTCCCCACCAAGCAACCAAAAGACAAACTACTCTGCGCACAGCACTGGCATCACACCTTCTGGAAGCCGCGGGCAAATGCCCCCGCAGCCGGGCCCAACCGCCGCGAAAGGTGCCAGTGCGCCATGGAGTGCACGTACAGGAGGCGGTTGGCCAGGGTCACGGGAACGTTGGCCCCCCCTGGGACCAGCTCCTCGCCAACCCTCCTGCCGAAAACCTCAGTCTCCGCCGTGAAGTCGAGGGACATGCTGTCCAGCGTATCGCCGTCATACTGCTTGACCAGGAGCAGGGAGCGGTGCACCCCGGGGTCAAGCGCAATCAAGTCCTCCAGCTGCGGAACGTGACCCTGTGGAGGAGCGAGTGTCACGTGGAGGTAGCTCAACGAGCAGGGCGAGATGGGCGCGAGCAGGCGTGCATACACGGTGGGAACTATTCAGTTCCCGACCCAGCTGGGCTGGGCAGGTTCTCTGAGTCACGTTCCAATGCCTGTTGTTCCCCTGCCCCCTCCGATTACCCCCCAAAGCCCCTCACCTGGAGTCGTCGGAGGAAGAAGGGCGCCAGGGGCGCATCCAGGAGCAGACCCTCGTACAGCGCTTTCCCGAGGGCAGAGCCCAGGGCCTCCAGCGCCAGCCAGCCGCCCTCCAGCTGCGCTGCCAGGGGGTTGGGGTACACCGCCCCCGTCCCCGGCACGGCGGAGAAGAGGCCGCGGCGGGGGTCCACGCCCGCCGCCACGAAGCACTCCAGAAACTCCTTCTGCAGGCCGCCGGCGTCAATGCCCGCCTCCTCCCGGCCCAGCGCATCCACAAACGTGACCGCGCAGCGGGCCTTGAGTGCCGCGGCGTCCAGACGCAGCAGCGCCGCCATGCCGTCCTCGAGCAGGAAAGCGCGGCGCACCGTGAAGCGGGTGCCGGGCAGGCCGCCCTCGATAGGCGACACGTCCAGCCCCAGCCTGGGTGGAAGGATTGTGGGGGTGGGAAGGGGGATGGGCGTGGATGCTGGACACTTGGTGAGGTTCATGTGCACATTCCCCGTTCATTCACTGCAGCCGAGAGGCAGCCCACACAGGGCGGCTGCGCGGCGACCCGAAGCATGCCCAGTACTCCACCATCCCCAAGCGCTGCGACGCCAGCCTCCACTGAAACACAGTTGCCCACCTGGCCCGGTCGGCGGCGATGAGGCCCCGCAGTACGATGACGCGGTCCTCGAAGGGCACGCACTGAGGCGCGGCGGCCAGCAGGCAGGCCAGGCCCGCCGCGCGCGTCCCCGCAGGCGCCAGGCCCGCCGCGCGCGGGCCGCGCGCGTCCTCCTGCAGCGCCCACAGCGCACGCAGCGTGGACGGCGAGGCCAGGGCCTCGCCCGCGCCCCGGCTGCTCTGGAACGGCTCCAGCCAGAGGCAGGCGGGGCAGAAGGCGCAGCGGGCGTCGCGCTCGTACAGCTCCCTGGGTTGGGTTGTAGGAAGGGAGGCGGGTAAAGGAGCGCAGGTCTCGAAGAGTGCGTGTGTGTGAACAACATGAGCCCTGGCGACCCTACACCATCCGGGCAAGTCGGAGGCAGCAGCCCGCAGGGACGGAGTGCCATCGGCTGAGGCAGGTGTGCCATCGAGGAAACCCCTCAGGACTGACGGCGGCGCAGCGCGAGCAGGTTTCCCAGGCCCAGCCCCCCACGCCGACACACACAGACACCCATTGGCACCTGTGCAGCCAGGGCCCCTGCTCCAGCAGCATTGCATAAGGGTCCACGTTACCCCCCGCCGCAGCCTCAACCGTCCCTTGACGCGCGGCGCCGCCCGGCGCCGGCAGCAGCGTGCGCACCACCATCGTGTTGAGCGCGGCAGTCAGGGCGCGCCGCCCCTCCGGGGACAAGCCGTCCGCGCCCGCCGCAAACTCCGCGTCGTCCAGGGCGCCCAGCAGGTGGCGCAGGAGGCGGCACAGCACGCCCCAGCATCTCGCCTGTCCCCAGGTCAGGGACGCGCGCGCCCCCCGTGCCAGCGACGGCACGTCCCAGCCCCGGCTCGAAGCCCTGTGCGCCTCCAGGAGGAGTGGCACGCTGTGCGCCAGGTGGCGCCACAGCGTGCTCAGCAGCGTCTGGTGGCCCGGGTTGAAGGCCAGGTGGTTGAGCAGCGGCGTGTGCGAGGTCTGGTTGTGACCCGTATCGCCTGAGGGCCCAACAGTCCGCGCTCCTTCCGCCTCCAGGGTCAGCACGGCATGGCACAGCGTGCCCAGCGCCTCCACATCCTGGGTTTCCAGTCGGGCCAGGACGATCCCAAACAGGTCTCCGCGGGAGTAGGGGCACCCGCTGCCGCCCAGGAGGGCACGGGCCGAAGCTCCATCCCGGCCCGGCCCGCATGCGTGGCGGAAAAGCACGCTCGTGGCCGCCAGGAATGGACCTGCTCGCAAGGATCTGCTCGCTGCCCGCGCCGCCCGCCCCAGGACCAGCGCCAGGTAGAGCGCGTTGGGCGGTGCCAGCAGCGGTGCGACACGCGCGGCCGCCGCATACACGGCCGCCTGAGTCGCCGCGGGCACGAACAGCGCCGCCGTTTCGGACTCTGAACCTTCATCGCCCGTACCAGGCTTCGCCAGCACCGCCAGGCACACCTCATCCATGGCGCAGTCTGCTTGCTCGTGGGCTAGGCCTGCGCTGGTCAGGCTAGAAAGCCAGGCGCGGAGCAGCTCCACAGATCTGGAAGCACCCCGGTCGGCAGCATTCCCTGGCGCCGCCAGGCGCGCTACGCCGGCGGGCACCGCACGCAGCGAGCGACGGACCAGCTCGGCGTGCAGGGCCTGGGCAGCATTCGCAGCATGATCCTTCGCAACGTCCAAGGCCCAGGAGGTCGGGGCGGCAAGCAGGAGCCGCGCGCAGCGCGTCGCAGCCGCCTGCGTCAGGCCATCGGCGCCCGGGCACCCCGCCAGGCTGCAGCAGAGCAGCAGCAGGTGGCACAGGCGGTGTGCGCTAGGCGTGCTGTGAGGTGCCGGCGCAGGAGAGAAGAGGGGCAGGGATGAGTGCGTAATGTGCGATTGTAGCGGTGAAGTCTCCCTGATAGCCAAGGGCATGCAGAGGAGTGATTGATACAGAGTTGGACATGGGCAACACAGATGCCGCTTCCCTGACTCGTTGGGGGTGCATATGGTCTTGCCGTCCACTCTGGGCCCCTTGAACCATGTTCTTTCGACTGGCCATCGCAGACTAGGAGTTTGCAGGTGTCTCAACCTGCAGCCTCTGAGCATGGCACTCCCAGCATCCGTCGTCACCTCACCCAGGAGCCGTGGAGAGCAGGTTCTCGGCCGGAACGGCGCTCGCCAGGGAGCGCAACACAAGCGCCAGGGAGCCTCGCAGGGCAGGGCGGACGCTGGCGTCGACATGGATCGGCGCACCGGCCGTCAAACCAGCTTGGAAGCCACGGAAGGGGAGGAGGCTGGCCGCCAGTATGGGGGGAAGGACGTTCCCAAGAAGATCATCTTTGTCCAGCACCCTGCCCGTGTCTGCTACAACAGGGGCATAGAGCTGCAGCCACTGCTCCGCGAGGTGGCGTCGCAGCGTCGCTCTGTCAGTGCGGCCTCGCCAATAACGCTGCAGGGTCCTGGCCGCCTGCTCATGCCGGCGTGCGACCTGGCGCTGCTCCCTCCCGGATCGGGCCTCTTCTAGGATTTGCTTCCTCCTGGTGCATTAAGTATACGATGTGAACACAATATACGCATGTTCAATCTGTAGATCAGCTTGCCATGGGCCTGATCATCCCACCACCACCACCCACCCGATCACTTTGGAGGCGTATGGGGCCCCCTCCATGCCGGCACCTCATGTCAGCGCCATATCATGGCACGTTCATGCTATCGGCTCGCATCAAGCTGCATGAAAGCATCGCGAGCCTTGTCCGTCTCGAGCATGCTGCTCCCTCCGACATGACACAACCTCGCGCGCTCTGAATTGTGGATTGAGCATGCGACGCGGGGATCCCACCTCGCGGCTGCCCGCGAAGTGATGGAGTCTTTGAGCTGAGAAAAACCGAGTACATTTACTTGATTCTCTGGATTCGCTGTCGCTCTGACAAGTCGCCCTTCCCTGACCCGCTGGGTGTGAGATCACTTGCGTGTGCGTGCAAAGCTGCCCACACACTCTCCGGGCGAGCTTGCATGTTCAAGTACCGTCTCGAGACACGAATCGGTACAAGCCTAGCATCTCCCTTTGTTGCCTGGCGACAGGCGGTTCCTAGCCCTAAGAAGCTTGCGCGGATAAGGATGGCCACTGCTGTTACCCCTGGCGAGGTTGCCATTGCTCCCTCCTCCAAGGTGGGGTACAGGGGCAGAGTGCTTGGTTGATAATTCATTCAACAGCACCACCAGGCATGCCTCCCCCACCCCCACCCCCCCGTCCATATTCGGTCGCCACCCGGTCCCGCAGGCCTTCACCGCCCTGTCGGAGAAGCTGAAGGAGATCCAGGCCTTCTCCGGCATCTCCGGCCTGCTGGGCTGGGACGAGATGGTGATGATGCCCGCCGGTGCCGCGGGGTCGCGCGGGGCCCAGAAGTCGGCCCTGGCCGGGCTGCTGCACGAGAGGAAGTCTGACCCGGCCATTGGGGAGCTGCTGGAGCAGCTGCAGCGGGAGGAGGGCCAGGGGGCCGACGCATTCCGGGCCGCCGCTGTGCGCGAGGCCGCGCGGGAGTACAGGAAGGTCACCGCCGTCACCAAGGACCTCGCCAAGCGCGAGGCGGAGCACGAGACCGAAGCCTACCAGGTGCGTGCGTGTTTGGGAGCCTGGGGCGGGGTTTAGGTTGAACAGTATGGTCAAGCAGAAAGTGCACCGTTTCTATTTACCGTCCTGCTACAGCAAGGAGCGTCTGGCTTGGCTTCATAGTGACAAACGAGAGGTGCTGCTGTCAGGAACCATGGAAACTAAGGCTGGGGGTCCACAGACTCACCATCCCCTGTCCCTCCACCCCCCCCCCTCCCCCAGACCTGGGTAAAGGCGAGGCAGGCCTCCAACTTCTCCCTCTTCGCCCCCGCCCTGGAGAAGTGGGTGGCCCTGCGCAGAGAGCGCGCCGCCCTGATTGACCCCGGCAAGCCGGTCTACGACGTCCTACTGGACGACTACCAGCCGGGGCTGACGTCCGCGCGCCTGGACTCCATCTTTGATCAGGTGTGTGCGTGTGTGATGGGGTGGATGGGGGAGGTGATGTGACGTGCGGAGGAGGGCCTCATGTTGTGGGATGTTGGAGGGAGTTGGAGGGGGGAAACCAAAGGTGCATGGCAGCCCCCGCCTGCGTGCACTAGTGGCCCCCTGCGCGCAGCACCTGTGGCACAGGGCCACGTCATGCCAGTGCACCAAAGCCGGCCATTGCAGCATCTCTGGACCCCTCTTGTCCTGGCATGTGCCCTGCGTACAATATCCCGCTCACCTCCCCCCCAACCTCAGGTCAAGGCCGGCCTGGTGCCGCTGCTGGCGGACCTGCGTGCCCGCGGCACCCCCCCGGACACCGCCTGGCTCAAGGGCGAGTTCGACACCGACGCTCAGGCCGCGCTGTGTCGTGAGATCGCTTTGACCCTGGGCTTCGACCTGGAGAAGGGGCGCCTGGATGTGTCGGTGCACCCCTTCACCGGTGGTGGGTTGGAGAGGTAGGGGCCTGATGCTGTGCGTTGATCTTGTTATCTGAGTTGGCAGATGAGCTGCCGGCAGGAGCTGTTGGGACCAGGCGTGGCCGGAAAGAGCCGCTGCAATGCAACCCTCTGGGGCTGCTTTCCTCCATGCCCGTCCATCTCATGGACACCCCTCCCCCAACCCTCCAAACACCCTGTCCCACCTCTGCAACACAGGCGCGCACCCGACGGACGTGCGCATGACCACGCGCTTCAAGAAGGACAGCCTGCTGGAGGGGCTGACGGGGACGGTGCACGAAACAGGGCATGCGCTGTATGAGCAGGGGCGCAACCTGGAGTACGACGGCCTGCCTGTCAACGAGGTGGGCGGCCTGGTTGGATGAATTCGGAGAGCTGGGCGAGCGGGGGGGATACCTTTGGGGTGATCTGTGGGGCGTCGGAGGGGGATCGGCACCTGCGCCCTTCCCTGGCCCAGGGGCCTGCGTGGACCTGCAGGACGCACTGGCCGCAACCCTCATCGCCTCGCTGTACAGAATAACTCCCCCCCACACACACTCCACCCACCTCTCCACCCCACAGGCTGCGGGGATGGGGGTACACGAGTCTCAGAGCCTGCTGTGGGAGCGCATGGTGGGGCTGGGGCGGCCCTTTGCCGCCTACCTCCTCCCCAAGATCAAGGCGGCCTTCCCTCAGGTGAGCCTGGTGTCGACGAGGGGGCTTCTTGCTGGCCTGTCAGCGCACTGGATCAATCACCACCTGCGGCGCCCCTGTCTTGCAGAGAACAGAGTCTGGGCATGTGTGATGGTCATCATCCCTCCCCAACTCCCCCTCTCCGTCACCCTTGACCCTCTGTGCAGCTGCCGCAAGACAGGACTGCAGAGGACCTGTACCGCGCCGTGAACGAGGTCCTGCCCCGCTCCCTGATTCGCGTGGAGGCAGACGAGGTCACCTACCCACTGCACATCATCCTGAGGTACGAGCTGGAGAGCGAGCTCGTGCGGGGCGACATCTCCGTCGACCAGCTCCCAGAGCTGTGGAACAAGGTGAGGATGGGATCCTGATGTTTGGTGGGCACAGGCTCGTGATGCCCCGGCTGGGTTGGGAGTTCGTAGATCGACTGGCCTCCTGGCCCTGGCCAGGGGCAGATGGGCTGGGTGGAAAGCACGATGGTGTCTGTCTCGGGGTCTGGCGGGGCCACACACGCACAGCATGATCATGGAGGCATGAGGAGACTGAGCCCGGAAGTGGTCTCCAGGATGCGTGGATGCTTGCTCTATTATGCAGTTCATACCACCATGCCACTGGGGTGCCTTTGGCCGACCTGCAGAAAATGAAGGAGTACCTGGGGGTTGAGCCTGAGAGCGACGCGCAGGGAGTGCTGCAGGACGTCCACTGGTCCTACGGACTCTTTGGGTGAGGCTGCTGGTTGGGGAGGCCTGTAATGCTGATCATGTGGAAGAGGCCACCAATCATCCCTGCAGCCTGGGCAGAACGTGCTTAGGAGCCCAATCAATGCACAAATTTGAGCAGACTTGCTGTCGTGATTTGCTCATGGTGGTTGTGCAACATCTTAGGCTCATCGTCAGGCATTCCCTGCATGACCCCCATCCCACATCCCTTCCTCCCTCTTTGGACCCAGGTACTTCCCCACCTACTCGCTGGGGGCCATGATGGCAGCCCAGATCTTCGAGGCGGCACGCAAAGACCTGCCCGACTTTGAGGCGGAGGCCGCCGCCGGGAACTTCTCCAAACTCAAGGCCTGGCTGAACAAGAACATTCACCAGGTAGAGGTGGGAGCAAAGCACGCATGCATGCCTGCAGGCTTCGCCTAGATGCTCACCATGACTTGTCGTTGAGGCACAGACTGGCCATGTGAGCTTGCGCGGGTTTGGCGTCGAGGTGTGAATCTTCTCGAGCACGGCATTGTGAGCAAGGCCACCTTAACCCCCCCCTGCAGGTCGGAAGCCTGTACCCCTCGGCCGACGAGCTGCTGGAGAAGGTGACAGGGAGCCCTCTGGACCCCAGCATCCTCCTGGAGCACCTGAAGTCCAAGTACTCAGAGTTGTATGGCCTGTAGAAAGCAGCATGGGCCGCTGTTGATGTTCCGATTTTTATGTTTGACGCCTCAATGTATTTTTGTTTTCTCCCTCGCATAGTGGGGGGCATCCGTGTTGGGAAAGATGCCAACAAAAGAAAGCTCAGTGGGCTCTGCATCCTCACTTTGCACCACCCGATCACTTGTGTTCTTCTGGGAGATCCATTCCCTGAATCGTTCAGTTCACAAAATGTTTGGCAGCACCAAGCTTCAGTGTCAGCACCATTTGCCCCCTGGACAATCGTGCGAGATGTTCTGCACGCACCAGGCGATGCCTCCAAGGGCCGGCGGAAAAACTTCCATTGAGCAGGGATGAAGAGTGAGGGCGTGGGAGGGATGAAGAGCGTGACAAAATTCAAGTGTGATGGAGCATCCCTTGGGCCTGGCAGTGCCGCGCTGCCAGGCAAGGGGGCAGGATTGAGTGGACTTCCTCTTTCCAGGAGGAGGCAGATGACGGATGGATGGCCGCCTGGTCAGCTTGAAATGGACAAGGGAGTGCTGCTCCACACATGCATTTGGCTGCCTCGGACGGATGGTCCTGAAGCGATGACTCACTATTGCTCATGCTGGATGAAGGTGGCAGCACAGTGGGGTGCTGGAGTGGGCCACGGCCTCAACCTCTCCCCCCGTTACACACACTCCAGTCCCTCACTCCGTCTTCTTGGGCGTCCCCCACACAAACATGCCCGTGACGGAGTAGCCGTCGCCGCCGCTCTTCAGCTTGCGCGCGCGCCCCGGCCCGATTTTCTTCAGGATCCACCACGCCAGGAAGGGCGTGTACTGGGTGAGGTAGCCGACGAGCAGCACGGGGTGCCGCGCGATCCAGACCTCGTCCATCTTGCGGTGTGCGGCGCGCACGATGAGCTCCACTGCGCGCGGCACGGCGGTGCGCCCCGAGGAGGAGTGCGCCGCCACCAGCTGCGACCCCTCGCCGTCGGGCGAGGGCACGGTCGTCACTGTCTCGATCAGGCCCAGCGGGCCATAGACCAGCCGTGCATTCCCATCCAGCCCTGTGGCAACGGGGCCGGGGCAGCAGATGGTGGCGCCGATGCCACTGCATGGATTTGGGGGTGGGGTGGGGGGTGGGGTTGGAGGGGGGTGGAGGGGGGGGCTCTGGGGGGGGGGAGAGGGGGAAGGAGGGCAGGCAAGCAGATGAGCAGAAAAGTGGGTTCCCAGGCTGTCAGAGGGAGCCACGGAAAGCAGAGCAGTGGTCTCCAAAGACCCACGCAAACACAGAGATACCCTGATATAACCCCATCCCAGACCCCCACCCCTACCCCCCACCCCAATCCCCCACCCACCCACCTGCCGTGCATCTCGGCCTTGAGGGAGCCGAAGTAGGCGCGGAGGCCGGCCTTGGCGGCGGCGTACACCGCCTGCCCCGGGCTGGGCACCACCCCCGCCATGGAGGAGATGACGACGTGCCAGCCCTTCCCCCGGCGCAGCATGTAGGGCAGCGTTGCGCGGGCCACATTGATGGCGGCGTGCAGGTTGAGGTGCAGCAACTCAGTGGCCACATCGCAGGTGGTCTCCTCCACCACCGCATGCTGGCTGGCGCCGGCGTTGTGGAAGATGTAGTCCAGGCCTGCGCCGCCAAAGGCGGAGCAGGCCGTCTCCACCGCCTCGGCCAGGGTCGCGGGGGGGCCCAGCACGTCCAGACGCAGGAGCAGAACGTCGTCGGCGGGGATGAAGGCGGCGCACTTGGCTTTGACCGCCTGGGATGTACAAATGAGGGAGAGGGGTGGAGACTCTGAGGTGTGGTTGCATACAGAATCGCCCATTGCACAAGGAGCAGTGGGTTGATGCTCTACTGGCATGGTACCCAGGAAACCCTCGCGCAGGGCCGCCGCCGCGCAATGGCCAGCCACTCGAGACAAAGACAAGCACCCACAGCCCCCTCCAGCCTTTCACCTCCAGTTTGCGCTGGGAGCGGGAGCTGAGGATGAGCTTGGCGCCCTGGGCGGCCATGCAGAGCGCCATGGCCTCCCCCAGGCCCTGGCTGGACCCCACGATCCACACCACCTTGCCCGCAAAGGCCCTGGGAGGGGTGGGGGCAGCAGACAAGAGGCCCAGGGATGCATCGGCCCTAGGGTTGCGAAGAAGGGGTGGGAAAGGGGTTCATGGGTCGGAAGCCTGGTGAGGAAGGCGAGGCTGCGACGACGCCCATGGGGCATCTTCATTTGGTGCCCAGTCAATACATACACGAAGCCTGCATCGGGAGCATGTGGCATTCCGATCGAGCATGGCGCGTCCGACAAGTACATCGCGGCTCACCGGGCGAATCGGATCAGGGTGTATACGGCGTAGGCCAGCGCCACACCGCCCAAAACCAGGAGTGGAGACTGCAGCGCCACATCGCGGGCGTGTGAGAGGAGGTTCATGTCAGAGGATACACAGCGTCTGCACCATGTGCGCTGGGTTGGTGGGCAGGGTGCACCACGGCGAGACCGCCTACGAGCTGGGTGTCCGGGGGCGCCGAATGCCGGGATGAGAGAGGGCCGCAACCTACTGTTAGGATGGACATGCGCTTGAGATAAAAGATGCATGCGCAGGCGTGTTACTCCCAGGCACTCGGATGTCACGCATGCCCAGGGCGGAGCCTTTGATCTGAACCCTGCTGAACTGTCGAGCGCGCTGTCAGGGAAAACGTGTACAACAACGGTGGCAAAATTGTGATATTCTTCACAGATCCAGTATCACTCAGGCTTCACATCTCGTTCTTCAGCCTTTGGTAGCCTGAATCCCATGGGACCTCTGCAAGGTTGTGGTGGGATAGAAGGATGGCATGTGCACACATCACCCCTACAAATAAGGACTCCCTTATCGGATACCGGTAACTCAAAGCATGCAGCGACGTGCCTCACCTGTGCATCCCGGTGCCCAGGCATGCCTCGCAGTACCACTTTCCTGAGGCACGGCAGGCAGTGCACCACACGGGCCAGGCGCCCTTGGGAAGCATGGCCGCCTCTGCGAAATTCAGGCGACCCTTTCCCCTGCAGCGGTATGGTGTGGATATGTAAGAGAGCATTGGAACATGCAAAGGACATTGGTCCGGTGCTGTGGGCTTCAGGCTGCCACTTCATGAATGGGGAAGCACGGTAGAGATGGGTGCATGCAACAATGGCCGGAGTGCTGGCATCTCATTCCCCCAAATGCAGAATTCGTGGAGTGGGAGGGTCTCATTCTTAAGCGATGTCAGCTCTAAAAGGGCTTCTTGAGCACAGGAAGGAGCACTTATTGCCACACTATGGTCTTTGAGTGCAATTCATTGCAATAGTCCCCCCCAAATCCTACTCCCACCCGCCCTCGGGTCTCTCACCTGCACACTCCACACATGGCCCTCCCAGTGCCGTCGCAGACCTTACAGGGATTCGCATGCTTCTTCACAGGCATGCAGTACCGGCCTGCCGGCGTGCTACTGAGCACCCTGTCCTCCTCATCTGCCTCCCTCAGCCCTAGCGGTGGAGGCTGCAGGCCCGGGAGGGTGGCAGGCTGTGAAGGGGACGCAGCACAGGCCGATGGCCTGCATGCGGCCTGACTCCTACACTTTTGCACCGGCAGCTTCGGGCGGGGGAGCGCCACACTCCCCCGCTCGAGGGTGGTCACAGGCCGACTCGTACTTCCTGGACTGATCGGCCCCTGTTCGACAGGCAGACGGCGCACGCCGCTAAGATGTCCGGCAGTCGGCTGACTGCATTAGAGTCTCGAGTGGAGCATCGGCAAGCCTGATTTTGCTCAGGCGGGAATGCGAAATTCCGGTCCACCGGTCTCGGAACCTCTCTCGCGCGCAAATCTTTGAGTCTGCCCGCGTCGCAACATCAGGTGTTGCAGATGACAAGGGATCTACCAGGGGCAGGTCTATGTACTTCATGGAGTCAAGGAGCCCGTGCCATACCAACCATGCACATGGCTAGCCCAGCACAGGCGCTCGGGTCCCCGCCTTCTCGCAGGGAACCCACCCAGTCTGGTCACATGCGCTGCGCGGCATACCGCTCGATCAGGTCGGCCACCTTGGCCCTACGCTTAGGCGTGAGGAACTGCTCGCCCGCGCTCACCTTCTCGCGCGCAAGGCGCGCCACCGCCTTGCGCGCGATGTCCTTGTACTGGTCCTTGGAGATGCGCCCCGCCTTGAACATGGGGCGCAGCACCGACTCCACCAGCGAGGGCACGTCGTGTGGCTCGGCCCGGCTCAGCCACGCGGCGCCCTTGCCGTTGGACTTGGCGCCCAGCCTGGCCGTGCCAGCGTCGCCCGCCGGGCCCCGCGCCGAGGCGGCCGCCGTCTTGCGCGAGAAGGCCGCAAAGGTCTCCAGCCGCGCCGCGGCGGAGGGGCCCGTGCCGTCGGCGGCCAGGGCGGCCGCCCGCGCCGCCACGGCCGCCGCCGCGGCCGCCGCCGCCTCCGCAGCCGCGCGCGCCCTGCGCAGCGCCTCCTGTGCCTCCTCGTCCAGCTCTACGGCGGCAGCGGCCGGCGCGGCGGCCGTGGAGTTCCTGAGCAGGGTGCCCTCCTGCGCGCCGGCCTCGCCGGCGGCCAGGGCCGGCGCCCAAGCCGCCGTCGCGCCCGCCGCCGCGCGAGCGACATCGGAGTCAGAGTGCCGCCGCAGGCGCGGCCCCGCGACCAGGGTGGCCAGGCCGGTGGAGCGCAGCAGATCGGCGCCCACGGGAAGGGCCTGCAGCAGGCGCAGCACCGCCTCCAGCACCGGCGTGTGCAGGGAGTTGCCCACCGAATCCTCCAGCCAGCTGTGGGAATGGGGGGAAGGGGAGCGAGGCAAGGGGGTGAAGGAGTGAGCGCATGTGCATGGGGTGTGCATTGCAACCGTGGGCTGCACCCTCGACGCGCGGAGGGGAAAGGAGGAGGCCGCAGACGCGCGGAGGGGCACGGTCCAATGGCAAGGCTGGGATTTACGCTGCGTCCATGCGATGCAGGATCCTGCACCCAGAACCACCCCAACCCCCCTGCATCCCTCCCACAAAGCCTACCTGTGGAGGATGGAGAGGACCTCGGGCTCGGCAGCCACGGCGGCCCGTGCACGTGCGTCCGCCTGCCGGAGGCACTGCGCCAGGGCGACACGCCCGGCAGCGCCCCCGGTGGAGTGCAGCAGGTCTGCCAGGGAGCTCACGTCGCCTGTGCGCCAGCCCAAAGAGGATGGGGTCGGGGGGAGGCAGTGATGGTGTGCGGCGGGGTCGCACCGGCCCTCCAGCATCCCTCCGCAGACACGCAGCCTGAGCCCCGTGCACCACACCGCGCACCACCGGAGGCGAGCAGGATAGCGCGCCACACCACCTTCTGATCAGCCCGGGCAGCCTCTCTCTGTCGACGGGTTGGGGGGGGTGGGGGGGGTGGAACATGAGCGTCGACATGCAGACCCACCGTCGACTGAGGGACGACATGCTCGGGGGCACACACTCATCGGAGAATGAAGCGTCGGGTGTGGGCGCCATGCAATGCGCTTCACATCCATGGGACTCACTGACGCAGCCGCAACTGTGCGGCCATGTGCCAACCCGTACGCCCCTCGGCCCCCTCCACGCACGTCGGCCGGCAGCAGCGGCGCCCCCCTGCCCTCCCTCAACCCGGCTCTCACCGCGCGCTGCTCGTCCATGCGCCGGGCCACGTCTCGCCCCAGCACCAGCTCCAGCTGGCGCTCCTCCAGCTCTGCCTGCTGGGAGCTGTCCAGGCGCGCCCGCTTGGTCGACGGCTCCTGCATGCTCAGGTAGTCCTGCGTGCAGGCAGGGGCATGCATGGTGGGCGGCGGCGGCGACGCAGCCAACAGGTCCCGAGCAGGCGCATTGTGAGGCTGGGGTCGGCCGAGGACCTGCCATCCCCTGACCCACCTCCCCCCCCCCTCGGCCCCTCACACCTCCAGGCCCTCGCTGCCGTCCAACAGCGCCAGCGCCCGCACAGCCTCCCGCAGGCCCGAGAGCATGGCACCGCCCACTGTGTCGGGGTGGGCGCGTGCAGTGTGCTCCCCGGCAAACAGGATGCGGCGCCGCACCTGTTGGGATGAGGGGGGGGAGGTTGTCGAGGAGGCCCGCGGGCGGCCGACTCCAAGGTTCGCAGGGCCAAGCCAAGAGTGGGTATGCGGGCCCCGGAGTGACCCCGGAGACCTGCACGATCCCTGCGCCCCACTCCCCGGGCCTGCAAGCAAGAATGATTCGGGCCGTCATCTCCCTGAAAATTGATAGTACCGGCGCGGCCAGGGCGTCGTAGTCCTTGCCGCTGGCCCCAACGGCCACGTAGGAGTAGCTGCCACGGGCGTGTGGGTCGGCGGACCAGCGCGTGACGACGCTCGCCTCCGGGTCGGGCACCGTCCCTTCGCCGGGGAATAGGCGGCGCAGCGCGCGCAGCGAGACGGCCACCGCCTCCTCGTCGCTGTCGGCCTCCAGGCGGCGCGCCGCCGCGCCAGAGACCAGGCAGGAGAGGAGGGGCACGCCGCCGTTGTGCCGCGCCAGATTCCAGAACATGAAGCAGCGGCCGCGGCGCTGCTCCCCCGCCGGCGCCACACCGCCAAAATAGTCCAGGCCGTTGTCCCAGAAGATGCGGGGGAACTGGAGGACCACCTGCGGGTGGTGGTGGTGGGGAAATGGTCTGGTACTGGCGTGCACAGTGCTTTCTGGTACCGAGCCTAACACAGCACCCTTGACATGGCCCTTTCAAAACCCCATCTCCGAACAACACACATCCTTCACACCTTGTTGAGGCAGCCGAAGCCCAGCCGCTGGATGGCCGCCGTCTTCCAGGCCGCCAGCGCGGGGCTGAAGGCGATGGCGCCGGCCTTGAGCACGCCCAGCGGCACAGTCACGATCACCGCGTCGGCCTCCAGTCTTTCCTCCTGGGCGCCTGCCACGCGCACAGACACGCGCGCCCCGTCCGCCGCGTCAGCCACTGCGTCCACGGCGCAGCCCAGGCGCACCGGCAGGCCGGCGGCCAGCACTCGGAAGGCGGCGTCATAGCCGCCGGGGACCATGCAGTGCGGGCCTCCAAATCCCCCAAACTCCTCGTCCTGGTTCCAGTGCCGCGCCGATATCTGCGTACGGTGGGGGTCCAGAGGGTGTCAGGGAGTGAGAGTGCATGGCAGATCGTGTTCAGAAGGAAGGGGCGTCAGCACTCACGCTGGACTCTTCCACATGCCTTCCTCGCCCTCCCCTCTGCTGCCTCCATTGTCGATCACCTCTGACAGGGAGGCGGAGCAGCCGTACTCCAGGTTGGCCCAGTGCCACTCGAGCAGCCGCCGCTCCTCGGGCAGGAGGGTGTGCCGGGGCCCGACCCGCCGCCTGGGGGTCTGGCTTCCAGGCTCAGCGCCGTCCTCCGCCCCTTCCACAGCCCGCAGCATGGCCTGCATGCAGGTCCGCACCGCGGCCTCGGCGTCGACCTCGGCAGGGTGTCTGGTTGCTCCTGAAGGTCCAGGTGCGCCGCCCTCGGCCTCTGGCACATCCCTGGCGCCTGCCTCCCTGGCGTCGCCACCTACACTCTTGGCACCCCCCGTCGCATCCTCCTCCTCCTCGTCGTCGCTGCCAAACAGCGTCCCCTCCGCCTCACGCTGACGCAGCGCGCGCTCCAGCAGGGCGCCATAGCTCAGCCACGCGCTGGCCGCCTCCGGCATGTCTGCCAGCGCGGCCGCCGCGTCGTCCATCAGTCGGTTCTGCAGCCTGCGCAAAGGTGGGGTTGAGCCCTGGCTTGAGGAGATCTGGCCCTGGTTACATGCCGTGCGTGAGGGCTGCAACACCTCCTCCCCCCGTCAACGCACAGCCCCAATCCCCGCTCAGAGCACCCACCGCTCAATGCGCGCGTCCAGCTGCGCATCCACGGGGTCGGGCCCGTCGTGGAGGGGCAGGTCTCGGGACAAGGTGTGCAGGTCCCGGCCCAGCTGGCGGAGGAGCAGGGTGGAGGGGTCGGGTCGCAGGCCCGACTTCACGTCCGGCGCCGTGCCAGTCACGATGGAGGCGCCCAGGTCCACGGGGGCGCGCAGGCCGTGACCCTGGAAGGAGTGCACCCTGCCCCCCACCCGGTCCCGGGCCTCCAGCACCACCACCTCCACGCCGTGCCTCTGAGTGGGGGAGGGTGTTTGGAATGGGATTGCAGTGGCTGAAAAGACGTCAAGAATTCAATCAGGGGGTGTCATTGGTATAAGCTGTGGGAAATCGCCTTCCTGGCCAGCACAAGGTCCGCAGAAACGCTCAGGCCTCACAGGAGAAGGACATCAGTGTATTCTTCAGTGATTTCCTTGCTGTAGCGAGCACACCCATGCACATCCAGATACCAAGTGTACTGGGGACCTGCCCAGCCTCATCTGCAAGATTAATCACCTGGAGATGGGACGCAGCAGTGAGCCCCGCCGGCCCCGCTCCAATGACGATCACCTTCTTCTTGGATGCCGCTTCCGCCGCCTGGCCCGCGGCTGCGGCGGAGAGGGCGGCCTGCTTGGCCAAGAACTCGGGCGGGGGGCCACCGCGTTCTAGATAATCGCCCACCTGTGGATTGGCAGGGCAGTGCAATGTGTGCAACGTATTCTTGAGGACAAGCCTGCACCCCTGGTCGGATGCCATGCACGGGTGTCAGATTGAAGGGTTGAGCCTGAGAGAAATGCAGCTGGCGCCGTACGCAGTGCAAGCAACAGACAACCAGCCTGCGGCCCAAGAGAGAGCACGCACCAGGGCCCTGATGAACTTCTTGTAGGGACCCATGTCGGTCTCCAGCTTCTCGGCCAGCTGCTGCCTCAGCGATTTCTCAGTGACAGTCTGCGGGCAAAGGGCGGGAGGACGGCAAGGTGAAAATCTTGCTGTGCACGCCCCCGCCCACCTGCGAGCCAGAGCCCAGGATGTGGTCCATGGTCCAGGCCCATGCAGCATGACAGGAGAGTGGCAGCTCAAGGTCTACATCCAAGCCAACCTGTAGATCGGCTGAAGCCAGAAGCTCGTGCAGAGTGAAGGACACCGCGGCTTCATCCACCACCGTCGCGACCCATGCGGCTGGTTTGTCGTCCTCTAGACTCCGCACCAGCCCAAAGTTGATGATGCCCTGTCGGTCCAGGAACTGAAAGGCCTCTCTCACCCGTGTGAGGGACAGGTGCTCCGGGGCGGTGGCTGGCATAGGGATAGGAGGAGGTGGGAGTCGGGTCATGCCGCTGTTGCCCTCTGCAGCATGGGTGCCAGTGGCTCGCGGTTGCAGACCCCAGCACCTCAAGTCCAAGACTCTTTGAAGACTCTGGGCACACAACTGCCTAGGGACTTCAAACACAGCATGGACGGGATAGGCACACTCTGCCGTCAGGCTGCCATCACCCTCATCTTTTTCACTCCTCCTCGGGCCCCCATCTGTCTCTCACCTACGCATTGCTCCTCTGTGAGGAGGGCTGAGGCATTTGCATGCCACTGCATGAGCACATGGTTCCTGCAAGGGAACAGAGGGAGGTGCCTGCTCTGCACAGCAGATTCACCAGAGGTAGAATTGAGGCAGGGTGCCCTGGACCCACATGGCGTCCCCTTGCTCCCTGTCACTACAAGCAATCGCACCTAGCTTCGAGGTAGCTGTTCGTGGAGTATGGGAACTTCATTAGCTCTGCCCGGCTCAGGGACCGGGGACGGCATCCCGCGGCGATGGCAGCCTGTGCTGCAGGGTGTGTGGCATCCTCCCGAGAGGCAGAGGTCCCATGACCTGGCCGCTGGCGAAGGCCGTACAAGCCTCCATAACCGGTGTTGTGTTGACTCATTCTTCTGAAGTTTTACAGGAGAATGATGAGAAGCCAACTGGACGGAACTGGGGTCCACAACTCGATGGTGTCGTGAGGGGCAGAAGAGACACTGAAACTCCTCCCCCGGTCAGCTATAATCCCGGCTCATCTTGACCGTTGAGAGCCATTGAAGTACTCAGAAGGTATAAAATCCAAGCCTATGCCTGTATTGTAGTTTTCTAGCATTGAAATACGTCCGGTTCCGGGCCATGCAGTGGGTCCCCCGCGCGGTGCACAAATTTTTGGAAAGCGAGTCGGTGCCCTGAGCTGCTCACCTCCATCCTCATGTGTCCAAGTCCATCGCAGCTTGATTGTCTCAAGAACATCGTGGTATTGGTGTATCAATCGAAGAGTAGATCCGATGGCAGACCCCGAGGCAGTGGCTAAGGTGAGTACTCGGAGTCCCTCTGGTGAACCAGGACACCCTTCACTGAAATGATACCGGGATTCGCTCATTTTCCTCTCCCATCATTCCTCAAACAGGCCTTCACAGATCACTATTATGCCACCTTTGATTCCAACCGGGCCAACCTGCTGGGCCTGTACCAGGATCAGTCCCTCCTCTCCTTCGAGGGACAGAAGTTCCAGGGCGCGCAGCAGGTACCAATGGCGTCGGGATAGATGCACGCGACGTGTAGATGCGGGACGTCGACCTCTGGGCGGGAGTGTGGATCTGCGGGAGGGTTCATAGTGGTACTTTCCCACCCACCCTCCCTGCATGTTCTCCTGCAGATCGTCCAGAAGCTGGCCTCCCTGCCATTCCAGAACTGTCAACATCGCATCTCGTCGACGGATGCCCAGCCCTCCGTTTCGGGAGGAGTGCTGGTGTTTGTGACTGGACAGCTCATTGTACGCATCTTGCATTGCTGTGTTGATGGGGGGGGTGTTGCCTTGCCAGGGAAACGCTTGCAGAGCTGGGGAGGGGAACTTGATTGTATTGATGAATATTACACATGCCACCGCACAATGCAGCAAGGTGTCCCACTGCACCCATTCTCCTTCTTCCAACAGACGGAGGGCGAGAGCAACCCCCTGAAATTCAGTCAGACGTTCCACCTGGCGCCCCTGAATGGCAGCTTTGTGGTGACCAACGGTGAGTGCCATTGCGTGTGGTGGTGCGACAGCAGGGGCTACGAGTGGTATGCTGGCATGGTTCCTTCTGGGAGGGCATTCCCTGCACCATGCGGTTTGGCATTGCGAGTGTGGTCAAATTTCGAATAGGAGGCTGTTGCAAGACAGGAGCCGTCCATTTGTACCTGCCTCACAATCTTCCTTTCGCCTCAGCCCCTCATCCCACAACCATGGACGCAGATCTCTTCCGCTTGAACTACGCCTGATCATGCATGCGGCGCCCAGCGTCGATCTGGCTGTCTGGACAGAGCTGGTCTCGACCTCCGATGCCAAGAATCCGCCCTTCTCCTTTTCAAAGAGGCATCTGGTACCTGCACGCACAGCCACTTGCCTGCATGCTTTCTGATAGCTGGAATGCAGACCTTACACGATGCACACGAACTACTGGATCAGGCACTCTGAAAGTTTGGTTGCCAGCCAGTAGAACAGATCAGGATTGGGGCAGCTGGCAGCAGGGGAAGAATCCATCTGTTCCAAGCAGCAGCCACCGCTCCTCCACACAGAGCAGCAGTGCATCGCTCAGCCCATGCGCTCGCCATCGGGCAGCTGCGCTCGGTCTGTCAACCTGAGCGCCAGTACCCGGCGGTTGCCGGCGGTCTCCTCCACGCTGATGGTGACGGCGCAGGTGTCGAAGATGGTGTAGGCCACCCCGCCGTCCTCCCGCGACACGGTCTGCTTCTCCTCATCATACACAAACCGGGGTACGGCGCCTGGCGCTGAGTCGACGGCGGCCGGGGCGCTGCTGCTGACGCCCTCCTTTCCAGCTCGGTCGGCGTCGTCCAGATGGACGGGGCCCTCGATGCCGTACTTGGGCACGAACACGAGCAGCCCGTTGGCGCGGACCTGGGATATGGGGAGGGTTGGATTATGGGTGAGTGAGGGTTGGGACACTGTTGGAAGGTACTTGGGGGGCTGGGCACTGGAAGCGCAGCCCACACAGACGGCCTGGCCACTCACAAACCCAGCACGCCAGCCTCCGCCCCCCAGGGACCATGGCTCCACTGAGATGCCCTTGTGCAAGCAGGGCACACCGCAGGCCAACACCCACCTGCTCCTCCCAAACACCACCCCCCCACACCCTCATCACCCGCGTGACGCGCGCGTCCGCCACCACAGTCCGCCCCCTGAAGAAGATGAGGGTGTGCAGTTCCACGCTGGCCCGCCCCGCCAGCTGCGCATTCTTGTGCCGCACGTTCAGGTTGTCCACGGTGTCGGCCACGCGGGGCCGGTCCCGCATGGACCCCGGCAGGGGGGCCAGGCCCAGCGCGGCCATCAGCACCCGGTGCACCACCACGTCGGCGTACCTGCGCGAGCAGGGAAGCGAGAATGGCTCGAGATGAGGGCATGTGGGGGGTTGTGTGAGGGGTCCGTGTGTATGACTGCATCTTGCATGGGTATTTTGGGGACGGGGCAAACAGCACCCTCCCATGCAACGGGCGTCCTGAGAGCTGGAAGCCTGCCGAAGCCGAGCTTCCCTCGCGGACTCCCACATCACACCCCCAAACACACCGTCGGATGGGGGAGGTGAAGTGGGTGTAGAGCGGTGCAGCCAGGCCGTAGTGGTGGTACTCCGGCACCGACAGCTCGCCCGAGTTGAAGTATACGGCCTGCGTCATGCAGCGCGTCGCCATGATGCGGACCAGCTTGTTGAAGTAGGGGTCGGAGGCGCGCACTGCTCCATCCAGGCTCGCCGCCAGGGTCTAACAGAGTTTGTGCATTTGGGTGGGTATCAGAGAATGACGTGGGCAGGGTTCTCCAACGGACAAGGGACAAGGGGATACCCAGGACTGGCGAGGAATAGAGCAGGTGGCTATTGTAGGGGCGGCCGCCTTGAGCGGCGCAGGGCATTGCACCACGTTGCAAAGCGCAGTGCGTGAATATTCTACCGTGCCCCCACACCTCTGCACAATGCACTTCACCTTGCTGCTGGAGGCGTCGATGGCGAAGCCCGCAGCCGCGGCGGCACGGAGCAGCGGCTCAAACTGGCGCGGGGCGGGCGTCGGGTGGCGGCGCAGGAGGGAGCAGGCCGGGAAGGCGCCCAGCGTAGCCTCCGCCACGCTGCAGTTGGCCAGCAGCATCATCTCCTCCACCATCTGGTTGGTGTCGCGGAGCTGGTACATGCCCACGTCCAGCGGGTCGTGGGTCTCGGTGTCGATCTCGAACTTGACCTCGGGCGACGCGAGGGACAGCGCGCCCCTCTCGGAGCGCCTCGCCCGCAGGATCTTGGCCAGCCGGTTCATCTCCCGCAGGTTGCACTGTGGGGGTAGGGTGGGGCGAGATTGAGTGTGTGGAGGTGCAGGTGGGTGGTGGTTCACCACAGAGCAGGGAGGGGGCGTAACCGACGAGCCTCCCGTTCCAAGGTCCCAGGGCAACATCTCGCAATTCAACTCACCGACACGTCGTCCGTCAGCCGCTCGTCGTCGATGCGGGCCTGGGCCTCGGCGTAGGTCAGCGCCTCCCTCGACCTTATGATGCTCTTGGTGAAGCGCGTGCTCAGGATCTGGAGAGGGGGAGGGGAGGATTGCAGCGAATGATGTGAGGTTGAGGGAGAAGGGGTGTTGCCGAGGATACCCTGTGGCAGCCTCCTGGACTGGCAACAGTGTTGGAGGGTTGTTCCTCAGACACTCAGCAGCCACTCCGGTGGGAGCGGCCGGCGCAGTCGTTTTCAGATGGCCCAGCTGCGCAATGGCATGCGCACACACACACGTGTGCCAAACTCCCTGCTCTATTGTGGCCCCATCTCACATAGGCAGTGGACCCTAAACCTTCACCCTACCCACGCCCCCACCTGTGCGTCTGGAGTCACCTCCCAGATGGCCGAGAAGGCGAGGCGGTCCACGCCGCTGCGCAGGGAGCAGATGTCCTCCGTCAGGGGCTTGGGCAGCATGTCTATCCGCCGCTGCACCAGGTACACCGTCGTGGCCCTGTCGTGGGATTAGTATTGGAAAGAATGGCCAAATGTGGGGTTGGGGTTGGCATTAAGGCCTGTCATATGTTCAAACTCTACCTCCGCCCTGCACTCGACAGTATTACGGCAAGGCACAGACACATGGATGCTGCACTCTCTCCTCCCTCATTTCCCCCCTTCCCCTCCCCTCCACCCCCTCCAATCCACCCCCCCCACTCCCCCCACCCCACCTCCTGCCCGCCTCCTCGTCCATGGCGGTGTCGGGCTTGAGGAAGTGGGTGACGTCGGCGATGTGCACCCCCAGCTCCAGGTTGCCGCCCGCCAGCCGCCGCACGTGCAGCGCGTCGTCGATGTCCTTGCACCCCGGCGGGTCTACGGAGCAGACGGGGAGGTGGCGCAGGTCGGCGCGGGCCGGGTCGGCCGCCTCGGCTTCGCCCAGCGCCCAGGGCAGGGGCGGGACGCAGGCGTGCACCGCCGGCGTGAAGGGCGCGGTGTTGATGTCGTTCTCCAGCAGCAGCACCTCCGTCTCCGTCTCCTTGTCACCGATGGCGCCCAGGGTACGCACGTAGTGGCCCGTGGGGTACAGGGAGTCGGTGTCCCAGGCGTCGATGGCCACCACGATGCGTTTGTCGGATAGCGTGGCCGCCTTTTCGGGGTGGAAAGGGGGGGCAGGGTTGTGGAGTGGGTGGGTGGATGGTTTGATTGGGTGGGCTTGATGAGGGGGGAGTAGGGCTAGGGTGTGGGGCAATCTGGTGGGTTGTGTGTGTCACTCCTGGGTGCGAGGGGATGGAGGGTCCAGGGCCCTCATTGCGTCTGACCCCAGTGTGCGTCCACGCCTCTGCAGACCACCATTTTCCACAGCCGTCCGCATGATCAAGCGCCCACGCTCCCCACCCAAGACCTGTGGCCTCACCCCCACCCAATTTGGTGTTCACACCTCCCACCTGGCGGGTGGTGATGCGCACAAAGGGGTAGCGCCGCTCCACGGGGCACACCAGCACCGAGGCCGTCCCCGGCCCGTGTGAGGCCCCCGGTACGCGCGGCGGCTGCAGCGAGCCGCAGTACCCACGCGTGCGCCAGCTGCGCTTGATGATGCCCACCACCCGGCCCGTCGGCTGGCGGGCGGCCGAGGTGTCGTCCCCGCCCGCAGCTCCGGCGACGCCGGGGTAGTGCTCGCCGGGGTCGACCTGGGCGATGTGTGCGCCGCCGTCCTCTCCCAGCACCTCCTCCTCCCCCTCGCTGGCATCGGCGGCGTCCAGCTCGGCCTGGGTGGGCAGGTGGGCGGAGGGGCCGCGCCACTGCTCCTCCAGCAGCAGCTCCACTGCGGGGGATGGGAGTTTTGTGTGTTGTTGTGTTGAATGGGGGATGTGATCGGGGCGGGAATCCCGTGTAGAGGTCGTGCAAGGCTGTGCATCAGTATGGTACAGGGCGGCTCTGATTGACAATGGGCATGACGTGCTTGGAGGAGGCAGAATGGCATCAGGCGGCAGCCTCGAGCCTCATGCTACTGGAGCAAGGCCAGCCTGCCAGACATGCGCTGCATGCGCTCCCAGGCCCCATAGGAAGGGAGGAGGGGTACGAAACCCCACCCCAGAGCGCCACCTCACCAGCCACCACATCGCCGTCCATGGCCCGATTCAGCGCGCCGCGCCCAGAGAGCAGAATCTCCTGCTCCACGCTCTGGCAGGCGATGTACCCCTCCCAGGGGTTGAAGCGGCTGACGCGCAGCGTGCCCTGGTGGTACCGCCCCGCCTTGATCCCGGCGGTGACCTCCGACAGCGGCTTGTGATCCTCAAACACTCGCCGCTTCTTCTTGGGCCCGGCCCCGCCCCCGACTGTGCGCAGAAAGGGTGGAATGGTGGGGGGGTGGTGTGGAAAGGCAAGCAATACTGACGATGGCCCGAAGCCCAAGCCATGGGCTGTTCAGACCGAGTCGCAAGGGGGTGCTCATCAGACACAGCGCTCGCTGTCCGATGACTCTGGAGCCATGGA
Organism: Auxenochlorella protothecoides; assembly: GCF_000733215.1. NCBI lineage: Eukaryota > Viridiplantae > Chlorophyta > Trebouxiophyceae > Chlorellales > Chlorellaceae > Auxenochlorella > Auxenochlorella protothecoides. The sequence goes on from NW_011934213.1 coordinate 921,234, forward strand.
GGGTATGAGTGTATCAAACACGGTTTTAAGCAGGCACGGAAGCACAGCAGCGTCCCTCCCAGCGGATGCTGGGCGGCGCCTTCCAGCACCCCACGGTCCCCAGTCCCCCTTTCAACCTTCTCTCTGCTCAGCCTGGGTGGCCAGGCCGGCGCTGACCAGGTCAGACAGCTCGGGCACATCTTCACGCAGCCGAGCGTAGGCCTGGTTGTGGATGAGGATGAAGGGTGACATGCTGGAAGTGGTGGCGGGCCCCGGCGCTCGAATGCCACGCCGTCCGAGTGTGCAAACAAACCATGCAGCCCGGGTATAAGATGGCCCACACCCCACGACCCAGTGCAACAGACACCTCACACGGTCCTCATAACGCCATGCCAAGCCCCATTGCTCCCCCCTGCATGCCCCTCTCACCGCGCAGCTCATGGCCTCCACCCCCGCCTCGATGGCCTTGGTGCGGTTGCCGGCGTCATCCGTCAGCAGCAGGATGGGCTTGCCGGGCATGCGCTGTGAATACCACTCTGCCGCGCGGCGGATGGCGCGGTCGTTGCGGTCGTTGGGGCTCTCGCCCGGATCCTGCTTGACATAGGTGTCCCTGCAGCACATGGGGCGAGGGTGGGGAGGCGCGCCATGGCTGGGGTAAAAGGTCATGGGTGTCATGGGAGCCACGGCGTACCAGCAGGCAAGCCGACAGCGTTTCATCGCACCCCCTCGCCTCACTTGTGGTTCTCGTTGGCGAAGACGTAGAAGCGCTTGAAGTCGCTGGCGGTGAGTGCCTTGAGCCTCTGGAACACAGACTGGTTCCGGGCCCTCACCTCCTCGAGGACGATGGCCGGCACGACAACATCAGTCACCGCAGCGTGCTCCAGGAAGTCCATCTGGTGGTTGGAAGGGGTTGGAGGAAGGGGAGGGGGGAAGGTGGGATGCTTGCTCATGGCAGGGTTAGAGAGAAACATGGGCTTGTAACGATATCGGCAGGAGACATGGAGCAAGCGAGGGAGGACCAGACTGGAACAGTGGGGAGCGGTCGAGGGCACCTGCCGGGGCTTCCTTGTCATAACGTCCAGCGTAGAGCTCACCCACAGCAAGAGCATGCAAACACTTCATAATGAGGGCATAGTTGCTTGTGCCAGACGTTCTTCACAAGATAGCCTCGTGGCCCTTCATGTCTCAGAGCACCAAACATGTCAATCTGAGACATCCACCCCCGACCACTGCCCATTGCTGACACCCTCACAGACCTGGTGAAGGGCCACATTTGTATCGAGCACGATGTATCTCTGTGCATCAGGGCTGAGTTTGAAGGAAGCAGGGTCGCACTCAGGATCCAGGGGCGAACCGGAGTATATGTCCTCTCGCAGGTAGTGCTCCCTCACCACCTAGAAAGAATAGAATGAGTTGTGGAGCATCCATTCAGCTGCGTGAGATCAGGTCGAGTTTTTCCAGATCATTGCTGTTGCGGACACAGCTGGGGCTCTCCCAGCCTGGGAGCAGAGCTGTTGTGGTATTCTGGACCTCCTCCCACGTCTGCATGGCAAGCTTGCAATTTCTCCTCCGACCCACCTTCAGGATTTTGCCCCTTTTCGTCTTTTTGACAAACGTCTTTGACTGCAGCATCGTGAGTATTGAGTTCGTCCCTCTCAGTCGCTGGTGACCCGAGAGCTTGGCCCCAAGCTGTGTCCTCCGCTGGCCTGGGCTCAAAGCATCACTGCATGTGAGGAGTTGCACCGTATACTGTAATCAATATTGTAAAATCATGTCTGGACTCACAAGTAAGAACCTGTCGTGGTTGCGTTGGTTATAAATCGGGGAGGCCCCAACCCATCACGAGTTTTCGCGCCCAGGGGAGAACGCATCGCAGATTTCATCACCTGCAAGACCCCTCCCTCCGATACGTGAGAGGTCATGCGGCTCATCGTTGGCCTGGGCCTCCAGCATGTCGTCTTACCTGCAGAACATACCCCCTTCTCACAAGATCAGGCTTGCTGGAAAGGGCTGGGCTAGAAAAGAGACGGCAGAGCGCTCCACTTGCTAGGATCACTCCCCGCTCCTTGCCTGCAGCCCTGTGGCACTATGCCCTGAGGTACCACCCCTCGTCCCATGGGGGACACCATCACCTCCCTCAGTCTGGTGGAGCTGCGCGCCTTGCTCCTCGAAGCGGTGCGCCAGGCACACGATGGACTCCACGCGGTGGCTGGAGCACTGCCAGGATTGGAGGACAGCGAGAGGTGCGCGATGGGGCTGGTTGTCAGCAGTCATGTTGCGAAGGTTGAGGGATGGAATGCACCTGGATCGCCGGCGCACGGCGTCTCCATGATGAATGTGCATGCCGAGTGCTTGAAGCCGACGCACCCGCGGTCGAACTCTTGGCAATCTGGAGCCTGTGTCGGGCGCGGGAGCGCTGCCCCTAGCCACAAGACCTCTCCCCCTCTGCGATCATGCCCTCCATGCTGCCAGGAAGCGCGCCCTCATGTCCCAGCTGCATGCCTCCCGCCAGCAGCTCCAGCGCCTGGGGGTGGTGGTGGCCTGGTCCGCCAAGGCCCGGGCGGTGGCCGAGTGCCGCAGAGTCATGCAGGCGGCTGCTGTGCACGCTGCGGCGCTGCAGGACGCGGCAGACCAGCTGGCCTACCTGCACTCCGAGCTCACGGCCACCGCAGCCCCCGCCTACGACATCGCCACGGCCGTGCAGGTCACTGAACAGGGTGCGCATTGGGGGGTGGAGCCTTGTGGGGGATTGGAGTGCAGAACCAATGCTGCTTGTCTGGTGGGGTCCATGAGGCAGAGCCGGTGTACGGGGCATCGTGCCAATGGGCAGCCATGGAGGGGTGCATGTTGCCTTTATTCTTGCAGAGCAGCTTGACATGCGCTCCTGTGGGGTTGCAGCCTTCCATATGGTTGCATTGCACATCCCAGCTTTAGATGGACAGAATCCACACTCCGCAACCACCTCCCACGCCTGCACAGGGTCGTACAACCTGCTGCCCAGCAGCATCGAGGAGCACGCCGGGGTCAGTCCAGCCAGGCCCCCACGCTCCACCGTGCGCGCGGCCCTGGCGCAGCTGGACTTCCTCATCCGCGCCAAGCTCCTCCAGGTGCTGTTTTGTGGCGTGGCTGTGAGGGGAGTGCGCCGGGAGGGTATTGGGTTCGGGGGCGCGGTCTTCGGGTTGAGCTGAATGCAGGGCTTGGTCTTTCTCCCAGCCCCAACACGCAACCCCCGGCTCGCACCGCCGCACACAGAACCCGCGGCCCGAGGGCATGGCGGTGCGCTCCATCTCCGCAGGCGTGCTCACCCTGGGCGGCGCCGGCGGGCTGTATACGGCGCGCCTGACCCTGGTCCCCGCCCCCGAGGAGCGGGTGACCCTGGCGCAGTACGGGGCCGGCGACCGCGCGGCCCCGGGCGGCCGGGACGCTTCGGAGGTCGCCCAGGTGCCGCAGGCGTGGGCCCGGGCCGAGGGCGATGGCGCGCCGGCGGTCGGCGGGCCCGCGTCGTCTGCGGCCTCCGCGCCGGCGACGGCCAAGGTGAAGCACCCCGCCGCCGGCTGGCGCTGGCGCCTGCTGTCGCTGGACCTGCTGCCCGAGTACCGGGGTCGCGAGGGCCTGGCCCCACCCCAGCTCCTGGCCTGGCTCCAGTCTGTGCTGGAGCAGCGCATGTGGGCCGCCGCCGACGTGGCGACGCTGCGTGGCGCCGGCCTGGGGGACCTGGTGGCGGTCGGCGACCCGGGGGCCGCCGGCGACGCACGGCCCACCAGCAGCGAGCGGTCTGCGCCGACGTCCGACGCGCCCGGCGCGAGCTCCCTGCCCGCACGCTCCACGCTTTGCCTGGGGGCCGCCGGGCTGGGGGACGAGAGCTCCGGGCACGAGAAGTGCGGGGCGGGGTCGGGCCCCGCACCCTCGCCGTCCCCTGGGCCCGACGCCCTGCGGCTGATGCACGAGGCGCTGACCCGCGGCGCCGCGCGGGCGGCGCTGGCCTCCATCGTCGTCCCGGACGCGCGGCGGCTGGAGGGCGCGGAGGGCTGGGCGGGCCGCCTGCGCCTGGAGCGGGCGCGGGAGGGCACGGGCATCAGGTGAGGGCCTTGTTTGAGGGGATGCACGCGGGGAGGTCGGAGTGTTGAGGTCTGGGTGGAAGTCATGTGTTGGTGGTGGTGCTCGTCTGCTGCCTCCTCTGCCGCTCACCTCCCCCTTCGCTGGGGACATCCCCCTCCTCGACCAGGCTGAGGTACTGGCTGGACCACCCCCCCGTGACGCTGCACGAGCTGGAGGCTCTGCAGGGCCGCAGCAGCAACGGCTCCGGCGCCGCGCTGCCAGCCACATCGCATGCTCTGGCGGCACCCGACGCCAGCGCCGCGGCGCATGCTCCCCCCGAGGCACCCGCTCAGGCCCCCAGCATCGAGGTGGCGCTGGGCGCCGACGCAGAGTCGCTGGCCGTGCAGCTGCCCGAGGCCGTGGGCGATCCGACGGCGGGCTGGGCGCCGCCGCCGCCGCGCTGCAGCGCCGCCGACCCAGACCTGGAGGGGCTGCTGCAGCGCGTGCTGGCGGCGCGGGCGGCCATGCAGCTGGCGGCCTTAGAAGGGCACCTGAGTGCCGCGCCGCTCGGCGCATGCATGCGCTGCCGCCTGGTCGTGGCGGAGAAGGAAGCGGTGGAGCCGTGGTCGGCGGCGCATGAAGACGTGCCCATCACGATCGCCACCGACCCCCAGCCGGCCCGCCTGCCGCGGCTGGAGGTCTGGGCCGGCGGGTGCCATGATGCAGGCGATACAGACGGCGAGGCCTCGCCAGCCTCCCGGCCCGCGCTGACCCTGGGCGTGGACCGCCAGACGGGGCAGTACGAGCTCCTCCAGGTCGGGGAGGAGGCACGGGGTGGTGACGCGGCTGGGGTCACGAGGCCGGAGGCGGCGACGACAGTGGCACCTCCGAGCGGCGCCGGCGCGGCGGCTGGATCCTCGCGCGCCGGGGTCGCGACGGCGAGCCCCGAGCCCTCCCCGCTCCGCCGCGAGCTGTCGGGCGCGCTGGCCGCGGCGGCGCGGGAGGCCCTGGCCTCGCCCCTGCCCGTCGGCCGCTCCCGCGCCACGCAGGCCGTGGCCCTGGCCGCCGCCGTGGTGGCGAGGCACGCGGCCTCGCTGGACGCAGCGCGGCGGCTGCGGCGGCTCGAGCGCGCGGCGGCGGCCCTGGGCCTGGCCGCCCGGCCCCTCCCGCGCCGCCTCGCCCAGGCGGAGGCGGGTATGGGCGGCGGCGGCGGCGGAGGAGCGGGCGAGGCCGCGCAGACCGTCGCCCTGGACCTGGCCTGCGCGCCGCACGACCCCCTCTTCTCCTCCTGGGTGGCCGCGCGGCGCACAGGGGCAGCCCCCGGCGCGGCCGACCGCGCGCCGCGCCCCGCCGGCCCGCCCCTGAGCGGCCTGGTGGCGGCCAGCCTGGTCGTCTCTGCCGCCCCGGGGTCAAGCGGCCTGGAGGCCGAGGCGCGGCTGTACGAGGCCACGGCGCGCGGACTGGCGCTGCGCCAGCTCGGCGCGCCGCCCCTGCCGGGCGCGCTGTGGCTGGGCGACGCGGGGGCGGGCAGGGGTCCCCTCGACGGGTGCGTGCCGGCGGAGCCGGCAAACGGTGCGGCGCCCACCCGCAAGCGCGGCCGCGGGTGGCCCGAGGGGGCGGTGGAGCCGACTGGCGCGCCAGGTGCGGAAGCACCTGTGATGGCCAAAGCCCTGTCCCCCGGGCCCCCGCAGCGGCGGCTGACGCTGGTCCAGGCCCTCCGCTGGGCCCGGCGCGAGGGGCTTTGGCGCCAGCTCGGGCACCAGCTGGATGCGCAGGGCCTGGCCGCGAGCGAGGAGTGGCGGTGGGTGGGCGCGCCGGAGTCGGGTGGTCCGTCGCCCATGGGCGGCGCAGCTCACGCGAAGCCAGGGGCTGCGGGCCTCGCCGCGCGCGAGTTCCTGGGCGGCTCGGCGTCGGAGCCTGCGCCGTGCGGCGCGTACGTGCGGGTCCTCGCCCTGCCGGCGCCGCCCGGTGCGGGGGCCCTGGACGCGCACACGGCCTCGGACGGCCAGACGGCGGAGCGCAGCGGCGCGGCCGGCGCCGGCGCCGGCGTTGGGTTGTGCGCCCCCCAGGCGCGCTTCTGGCTGCACGGCGACCGGGGGGAGTGGAGGGGGGAGCTGGACTCGCGCTACTTTGCCTCCCGGGCCGCGCGGCTGCGTGACGCGGGCGTCGAGCTGCAGGATGGCTGCGACGGGAAGGCCCCGGCGGTCGAGGTCGTGCGCTGCGGGCGCCGCGGGCTGGAGCTGGCGGGCAGCTTCCAGCGAGGTGGGGCCGGGCCCATGTGTCTTGGTGCTGGTGGGTCCTCGGTCGTGCCGTGGCGTCCTGCCTGGCGGTGCCTCGGGGCGGTGAACACCGCCGGCAAGCTGTGTCGCTGCAAGCCGCCGAACCCTCCCCGCCTTCCCCCTTTCCAAAACCGACACAGGCCAGAGCGTGCTGCGAGGCGTGGCCGCCCTGCTTTCCAGCCTGCGCCTGCACCTCTGCCTGGCGCGCTGCATGGCCCGCTGCCGGGCCGCGCCGGAGGTCGAGCATGAGAATGGTGAGGTTGCGGGGGAGGAGGGTGCCGCGCACGCAAATGGTGGCGCGGAGGCCAAACGGACCGTGAGTGCCTGCACGTGGCGGCTGCCCGGCAGCTGCCGGTGCCGCCTGGCCAGCGCGGGCCTCCTGTCCGCCACCTTCGTGGTGGAGGGGCGGGGGCCCTCAGCGCACGGCCCCCTGCTCACCGCCGAGGTGTCGTGGGAGACCCTGGGCGCGGGGCGAGGCACGGGAGGGGGCGCGGGACCGGGCGTGAGTGAGCTCGGGACCCCCCGCGCCAGCGGCGGCTCGCCGGAGTGCCGCGTGCTGTGCCGCCCCGAGGTCCCGGCCGCGCTGGCCGCCAGGCTGGCGGCGCTGCTGGAAGCGGGGCGTGAGGACTCTTTCCTGGACGGGCTCTGCGCCGCCGCGCCCGCCGCGGCGGCGGCGCTGGCGGCGCTGGGGCCGGGGGCGCAGCGCGCCGCCGGCCTCGCGCCCGGCAGCCTCGCCTGGGCGCGGATGCCTGGCGCCGGGGGCTTGGGCGGCGCGGCGCAGCACGCCGTCGCCGTCCGCGTGGCGCAGGGGTCCAGGGGCGTGGCGCTGGCCCTGGCCGGGGTTGCGGGGGGCCGCGCCCGGCTGGACGTCCATGCCACGACCGCGGCCCGGCATGCGCGGCTCGTCGGGGGGGGAAGGGCGGCCCAGCGGCAGAGGCGCCCGGCGGCGCCGCCGAGCCCGCGCCGATGGACCCCGCGTGGATGGACGAGCTGGTGAGGCGCCTGCGGGCCCTGGCCGCGCCCGACGGGGCGCGTGGTGCGAACGGAGCGGCCGGCGCGCCAGCCCCGGAGACCGCCGCCAGCGTGGCGGACGCGGACGTGCAGCCGAGCTTGGACTCCTCCTCCAAGCCTGCCGCTGCGGTGGCATCGGCGCCCGGCACCGCGGAAGGAGACGCGGCTGGGAGGGACCCGCCGCCCCGCACCTGCACTCTGTGGATCCCGGAAGCAGCTGTCGAACAGGCGGCGACCACCGTCCTCCAGGCGGTCGGTGGGGCCTGGTGACTTGGCCGGGGCTCCCGCCTCGCCATGTCGATAATGCTTTTGGTTCGCCAGCAGACGCAGTGTCGGCCGGGGATGAAAACATCCTTGTCCCTGGCAGCGGTGGGCCACCTTGCCAGCTGCCCCATTTCCATTCTGGACTGCGTGTGGCAGCTGTTCCTGCAGCCCTGTTCCCCTGCCCAACATTCAATTGCCTCTCCCCAAACCTTGCCCTCACTTGCACCATCGCGTTCGGATGTCAACACCACGAGCCGTGTTCACTGCGGGGCAGGGCCAGCACAGGGTCTGGGAACGCACCAGGCTCCGGGGTGTCTTCGATTGGTACACCCAACCCCTCGGACCAGCCCGTGACGGGCGCTGCGGTGCCGCCTCCACCCTCCGACTGGCCACCGCCGCGGCCCTCCCCCCCGTACAGCACCAGTGGTGCGGCGGGGAGGTCCTCGCTGCCGCTGGTCCAGGCGCGGGAGGGGGAGGGTGAGGGCCCCACCGCCCCCGACACCTGCCTCACGCCGGCCAGGGCCCCGATGCGTTGCTCCGTCAGCGCGATCTCCTGACCGCCAGAGCCCTGGCGGCGCTTGAGGGCCGCCGCCAGCAGGGGGCCCGGCGCGGCAGTCTTCCCGGCGCCGGCGCTGGAGCTGTGCAGGCTGACCTCCACCAGCTCCTCGCGCGCCGACGCCCCGCCGCGCGCCATGGCCGCCGGCGGCAGGGCGGCCAGCGCCTCCGGGGGGACGGGCACCTGGCGCGACATGTGGGCCCACACTGGGTGCCCCAGGAAGCTGGTGAGAAGCCGGGCGTGCAGGCAGGCGCAGACCCCGCAGTCGGTGCGCGAAGTGGTGGCGTACCCCTGGCGCGCATACATGCTGGTGGCCGGCGCGTTGTCTGCTGCCACCTGGGTGTGGGCGGAGGAGGAGGCGACGGCAGACTATCAGGAGGAAAGGAGGAGGAGGGGGCACCAAGTACCATAGGGTTTGAGCAGGGCAGGTGCTTGACTGTGTGGGGTGTTGGCGCGGTGTTCCACACACCACTGCCCTGTACACTGGAAAGGTGTTTCCCATCGGTCCCCCGGCGCACCCACAGAGTCATGGTGATGTGACCCATGGCCCTCACGGAGAGGGGCCAGCGCTGCAACAGCCCGGCCACGGCCACCTCCTCTGCCCAGCGCAGGAGGGCGGTGCCGACGCCCTGCCCGCGTGCCGTCGGTGTGACGGCGATGAACTCCACCAGGCACTCGTAGTCCTGGGAGGCAAGGCGGGGCAAGGGCATGTGTTGGTGGGCTCCAGGCCCACCCCTGTTCCCCAGGGGGAGCTGGCCAACAGGAACCCCACCCATGGAGCACGAACGGCAGAGACTGCACAACAGCCCACCTTGAGTCTCTCCTCCAGGACCTGATCGTACGCCCAGTTCCAAAGCGTGGGCAAGCACCCCACCCGATGGCGGACGTCGGCATACGTGATGCCGGTGTCAGGATCACCGGGGAAGGCCAGGACAACGGCTCCCACCACACTTCCATCCTCCCGACAGGCCAGACCTAATGATCGGGGCACGCAATCGAGGTAAGCATATGTTGATCAGGCTGAGTGTGACCTACCCTAGCCGCTGTGCACAATTAAGAAGGGGCGGGCTCGGCCCACCAGCAGACCCTAAGACACCTGTCGTGGATTGCCAGGTCGAGTCCATCCACCCACCCTGCGTTGCAGCGAACAATGATGCCGCACCCTCCCAGACCTCACCTATGTTTGGCCAACACCATGCCTGCTTGACCAGGTCTTCGAGCTCGAGCTCTCGCCAGGATCCGGCTGTAAGGCCTGAGCCTAGCACCTCCTCCGGGAATGCCGCGGCTGTGAGTTCCACCACCTTCTCACAGTCAGAAAGGCCTTGTAACGGCCTGACTGTAATCATTGAATGGTCATTTTCTCATTGTTCACTAATGTATATCCAGAGAGCATGGCCACATCGTGTTGAAAATAGTGGGAGCCGTGATTAGTCGACATGGAAATTCACAGCCCGCCGAACCCAGCCGCCAGAGGCATAGGTTATCCGGCCAGGACATTACGGAGTGCTCGAGGTGGCCCTACTTTAAAAAACGATGATAGGATGCATCAATAAACTGTTCAGATGTTGAGTTTAGGAAAGCTCGTAAGATTACGAGCTGGCTTGATGAATTGGTGATGATGATTCGTGTCCAGGAGGGTTTTTCAGTGGCACAGCAGCACATGCAACATTCGTTTCAGTTCTCGGTTGCTCCCGTCAGCCGCCAGCTGCACCGTGCTCTCCATTCACACAGCGCGCTGCAGCCATGTTGTAATATGAAGTGTCTGTACAGACTTGCCAGGACTTTCAAGGACATAAACGAGCATTGCAGGATTTGGGGCATTCATTCAGGCGTGAGCGCTTGCCCTGACCAGGGGCTTGTAGCGCACGGTGAACCTGTCATTCTGTGCGTAGTTGTCCTTGAGGCCCAGCTTGCTGATGGTCATGGCATAGGTGTCAAAGTTGCTCCGCCGCAGGTACTGGAGGAGACTGCGACGCTGACTCAGCAAGCCCTGCAGACCTCTCCTGGAGCTGTGGTCCTTGCGGTGCACCTTCAGGTGCTCTGCCAGGTCATGGATCTTGCGTGTTAGCCGTGCAACTGCGTGATGGAATATGTGCGGTAGGAATCATGATACTGGGGCTTTTGTCTGAGATGAGATGGAGAGGAGGGAAACCGAACGGAGGGTTGCACACTTGATCTCATAGCGCAGCATTACGATGCCGAAGAGTGTGAGATTGCTCGCTTGGACCATTGTAGAAGTAAACATGTACATTCCTGACCACCATGAATAATAGCCCTGGCACTCACCCTGCACTTCTGAGGAGCCAACATCCCCTGGGAATCTCTGAAACTCCTTGATCACCTCCCGCAACTGCAGCCGGTGCTGCTCACGCCGAGGCAGCATGCTTGTGCTGAGGTACTGCAGCAGATTTGTGTGAAAACAAGTGTCCTGTGAGCAGTCGTCGCATGTGCAAGCAGCACCCTGATGCACAGGTGACGGGAGCACTTGCCAATAGTCTATCTAGACACTGTGCCACTATCCCCCCTCACCTGTTCCACAAGTTCTGGCTTGGGCTCAGGCTTCTCGCCACCTACGGTGACATAGAATGTGCAGGATGCGATGAAGCCTGGTCCTCAAGGTGAAAGAATCAGGAGGAAATCCCATCAAATGAACTCCCACACCGAGACGCGCCTTCTGAGGGTCGGGGAGTGACAGAGGCAGGCGTCATGATCCTCTGCCAGTAAGAGCTGGTCGTCACACTCCGGATCCCATCTAGAGACACAGTGCTGCTGCCACTGCTGCTGCCCACCGCCTCGTGGACAGCGAGCACGCTACGCAGGTGGCACCCGGCAGCGCGCAACATGGGTTTTGGCAGCCAGGCAAGGTTGCAGGGGAGGTTTCGGTCGATATGATATAGGGATAAGATTGCGTTCTGGTTGTCTGGATATATGCACTGATTAGAACTTTCCGCTCTCTGAATGCAGGGGGAACGGGAAGGTGAAGCTCGCGCAGTACCACACGCAATGGTCAGTACCCTTCCCCTCAGGGCAACAGGCGCGTCCGAAATTTCAAACCGGTCCCGGCTGAGGAGCGTGCCCTGTCACGCCTAGCCCCAGTTGCAATCCCCTTTACCACTCTGGTGATTTTTCTTGAAGTTCAGAGAACCTATACTGCTGTGAACGCATCGCCCAAGTGCCATGGCGACGCTGGACGACAGTAATGTGGCTCGGCTGGAGGCCAAGCGCGACTTTGCAGACTTCCTGGACAGCGATTACGGAAGGGATACGGGCGAGGGCAAGTACGTCAAGAAGATCGAGGATATGATGAAGAAATACCCCACCACCAAGACCATACGCCTGGATGTCGATGTGCAAGGTGGGGCCTTCCGTTGGAGAGTGGTATCAGGGCAAGGGTGGGACTGGGCACGGCCTGTCGGTAAAAGCACTCTTCCCGGGCACCGTCCTGTTTGCGACCCTCCACTCGGAAATTCGCCGCTCCAGAGATCTTCATGCCCCGTGCCACGCCCCAGATCTCTCCGAGTACAATCCAGACCTGCACCGCCGTGTGTTGGAGTCCCCGGGCGACTGCATCCCTCCCTTTGCCGAGGCCCTGGAGGACATGATCCGCAACCAGAGCCCCAAGGTGGGGCGTGGCGGGTGGGTGGGGAGACACTGGAGAATAGTGTTTGTTCGATAAAGTAATGTCTCTCTAATTCAGTGTGCTCTGCCCAGGAGTCGGAGTTCAGTGTCATAGCCCTGGACACCTTCACTCGTCCTAGGCACCCTGAACAGGACCTCGTGGTGAGTCAGCCTGTGCAACTGCCTGATCAATCACTCTGAACTCCACCGCCGTTGCAGCTGCTGGAGGAGGGGCAGAGGGTCCACGTCGGGTTCAGCGGCGAATTTGGCCGCCACGCTGTCTCCCCCCGAGACATGAACTCCCAGGTTTCGAGGGGGTGCAGGCAATCTGTTTGGGTGTCCAAATCCAGTTTGGTGTCTCGGTGCAGGTACAACCACATGATCCCTCCTTATGCATGACCGTGAAGACGCCCCTTCTCACCACATTCTTTCCTTTCTTGCCTCCCTCCAGTTCCTGTCCAAGCTGGTGTCGCTGCAGGGCATCGTCACGCGCTGCACCCTGGTTCGCCCCAAGGTGGTCAAGAGCGTGCACTGGTGCGCTGCCACCAACTCCTTCACCAGCCGCGAGTATCGTGACGCCAGCTCCATCGAGGGCCTGCCCACCAGCACCGTCTACCCCACGCGCGACGAGCAGGGCAACCTGCTGTCCACCCAGGTGGGGGGTTGGAGGGGGGTTTGGGGGAGGTGGGGATGGAAGATGGGAAGGGGAGGTGGGGGTGGAGGGGTTTGAGCTGCACCGCGGGCCGTGCTCTATGCCCGAACCACGTTGCTGTGGCGGCCGGAACACGAGGTCATACCCGGTGGTAGCTGCTCGATCCGAGATGTCCGGCACAGCCAGTTGATGCCAGGCACTGCTGCCGGCGACCTACACACGCGCAAGACACCACCCGGCCCTCTCCCTCCCGACGCACATCCGTTCACTCTGCAGTACGGCATGAGCAGCTTCGTGGACCACCAGACCGTGACCATCCAGGAGCTGCCGGAGACGGCGCCCCCCGGCCAGCTCCCACGATCAGGTGGGTGGATCCCGCGCCAGGGCGATGTGTTGGGCCTTCGCCCGAGCGCCCTTGCGGCAGGGTGTCGAGGGCGACCGATCCCACCTCATGCACGTGCAATCCCTGCATACGCTCTTCTTCTGTTGTTTGACCCCTACCTTCTTTTTCCCCCTTGCCTCCCCACCACAGTCGAGGTGGTGCTGGAGGACGACCTGCGTGACGCCTGCAAGCCCGGCGACCGGGTCAGGATCGTGGGCGTGTACAAGCCGATCGCGCCCTCCACTGCCGGCGCCAGCTCCGCTGTGTTTAGGTGGGTTTTGATGTGAGGAGGAGGGGGGGATTACTATATAGTTGAGAGGCAAGGGTCTCAAGAGGCTGCGGAGTAGTTGGGAATGTGCTCTTTCCCACTCATCCAATCCCCCTGTCTCCCCCCCCCACACACATTTTCCCCCTCTCGCCACATCCCAGGGCAATTGTGATGGCCAACAGCGTGTCGCGCCTGGCGGCCGACGCGACGTCCCCCACCTTCTCAGGCGAAGACTACGACAACATCGTGTCGCTGAGCCAGGACCCGGGGCTGATGGAGTGCCTGGCCGGGTCGCTGGCCCCCTCCATCTACGGCTACTCCTGGGTCAAGCGCGCGCTGCTCCTGCTCCTGGTGGGCGGCCGCGAGCGTGTGCTGGGCAATGGCACCCACCTCCGCGGCGACATCAACTGCCTGCTGGTGGGCGACCCCGGGGTGGCCAAGTCCCAGCTCCTCCGCGCCGTCATGAATCTGGCGCCGCTGTCGGTATCCACCACGGGCCGCGGCTCCTCGGGCGTCGGCCTGACCGCTGCCGTCACCACCGACGCCGACACGGGTGAGAGTGTGGATTGGCTTTTTTGGGGGGGGGTTCGATTCAGGTTGTGTTCAGGGGGGGTGGAGGCCAGGGTTAATATGTGGGATGCATGGGCGGGCCTGGCAGGGACCGGTAGGGGTCAGGTGCACGATCGAGCCTGCAGTCCAGAAACTGGAAGCTTACTTGCTACCCCCCTCGGCTCTGGCGCCCCTGTGCCCCCACGGCGAAGGTCTCCTCCTGATCCCACTTCTGCTGGCAACCCCCGCCCAACAACCCCCCACCCACTCGCGCAGGTGAGCGCCGGCTGGAGGCCGGGGCGATGGTGTTGGCGGACCGCGGCGTGGTCTGCATCGACGAGTTCGACAAGATGAACGACGCCGACCGGGTGGCCATTCACGAGGTCATGGAGCAGCAGACGGTGACCATCGCCAAGGCGGGCATCATGACGTCTTTGAATGCGCGGTGCAGGTGTGATGAGGAGGAGTTTGGGATTGGGGGACGGCAAGGGTTACAGGCTCAGGCAAGGTCCGAGAGGAGGGTGGTGAGGAGTAACATCTGGCCTGAAGGACAGGCGCACACAGCATCAGAGGGTGCTGTTGCTGTGCCTGGGGCCAGCAGCACGACCTTGCCTCGGCCAGGCGTGCCCGCTGCAGTCTGCCAGCCCCAGGCACGGTCCCACTTCTCCCACATTCCGATTGCCCATCTTCCACACCCCACCAAACTCATAGCGTGGTGGCCGCCGCCAACCCCATCTATGGGCACTACGACCGCTCCATCTCCATCACCCGCAACATTGGGCTGCCCGACTCCCTGCTCTCCCGTTTCGATCTCCTGTTTGTCGTCCTGGACAACAACGACGCCGCCCGCGACAGACAGGCGCGTCGGGTCGGTGGGGGGGTGGTACTTGCGGGGGAAAGGGGCTGCTGTCCGCCGTGCTTTTCCCATGTGCAGGCACTCAGCCAGTGATTCCCTGCTTCTGCCCGGCAGCACATGGGGCAGGCAGCTCTGTGGCATCCTTGTCTCAGCTCACCCACGCTTATCATCTCCATCGACCCTCCCCGCGCAGATTGCAGAGCACGTGCTGGGTCAGCACCGGTACCGCGCGCCCGGGGATGACGGCCGCAACGGCGGCGACGACCGCTACGTCGAGAAGTGAGGCGGCTGGGGGGTTGGGTGTTGCATTGGGTTGAGACCAGGTGGAACACCGTGTTCTCGTCGATTCGACACAAAATTCCCAGCCGGGTCACCCTGGTCGCCGATTCACTGTTGCGCCCCTCGTGCTGCCGCCCCTCTGGACCATCGAGCCTTCCCCACCCACGCTCTCTGATGCACCCTGCACCAACGCTGTCACCCCTTCCCCAACCCACCTCGCACCCAGCCTGGAGGAGGACGAAGATCGGGAGCGCGGCATCACGCCCATGTACGTGCGGTACGATGCCAGACTGTACGGCCCACGCCAGCCTGGCAAGCGGGAGCCGCTGTCCATCCCCTTTTTGAAAAAGTACGTGGCCTTTGCCAAGCAGCGCTTTGCCGCGCCGGAGCTCACGCCCGAGGCCTCGGACGCCATCGCCGAGTACTACGCCGACCTGCGCACCAGCCCCGAGGTCAAGGCGCTCCCCGTCACCGTGCGGACGCTGGAGACACTCATCCGCCTGTCCTGCGCCCACGCCAAGGTCTGTGACGTTACGGGGGGCCGGGGGGGGGGGCCGAGTGGCGTGCTGTGGTCTGGACAACAGTCGGTTCGAGAGGAGGGTTGGAGTTTGGAGAGCGAGCGGCGGTGATCACTGATGTGTTTCAACACAGATAAATGCCGAGACCCGCGGGCAGTGTCCGCGGGCAGACCACCTCACGGTCCAACTTTCCCCTTCTCACACCACCCTTTGCTTCCCAACAGGTCCGCCTGTCGGCCTATGTGGAACCCCGGGACGTGACCGAGGTGATCGCCATCATGGACCTCATCCTGAAGAGCGACCCCTCGGCCCAGGAGGCGCACAAGACGGCCAGGACCAAGGCCGGCGGCGCCAAGCGCACGCGCGACGCCGTCATCAGCGACGAGGAGGAGGAGGGAGGGGCCGAAGGCGCTGCGGGGGCTGCCGAGCCCATGGACGTCCAGGGTGGGCAGGGATTGGGGGGGAGTTGAGAAGATGTGGGGAAGGAGGCGCTGGGGCCATCCGCACGAGAACTTGGCGACTCTGCGCTGGAGCCCTTCTCCATGCAAGATGCAGGCGTCACGCTGTATGCTTGTGCACGAGCCTTCTTCCTCTGAATGACACTCATCCCGCCCCCCCCCCC
>NW_011934213.1:938288-939875 GCF_000733215.1 Auxenochlorella protothecoides
CCAAGCAGAGGACGAGGCCATCAGCGATGCCGAGGATGCGCCGGCCGGCCCCTCTAGGAGCGGCGCGGCCACTGCGCCGCCGGTGGCCGAGGAAATCAGGGAGCTGGCGTCCGCCGTGCGCGCGGCGGTTCTGGAACTGGGTCAGCGCTCCGCGGAGGCCTGCAACGTGACGGGGGTGCTGGCGCTGCTGAGGGCGCAGGGCGACGCCAGCGTGAGCGGGGCCCAGGTGCGTGCCGAGCTGGAGGCGCTGGAGGCGGCGGGTGCCATCATGCTTTCTAACGACGAGTTCTACCTGACGCACTGAGCCGCGGCGGCGCGGCGCTTGACCCTTGTTGTGAGATACAGACCGCGACAGAGACCCTGGGGAGCGTCAAGGGCGCAGTGAAACCGTGCGCGCGCGTCGGGTCCGGTCGCCTTGTTTATAAATTCACCCTGTCAGCACCGGGCGATGATGAGAGGCATCCATGGGGGTCAACCCCCGGGTCTTGAATCTTCATATACAAATTAAATCTTTCACTTAAGAATGGACGCCGCTGCGGGACGAGTGGGGCGCATCGCCTCCCATCTACAGGGGGAGAGCCCGTCCCAGGAGGGCGTGGACAATGCCCCCACCAGTGCCGACGCCTTCCATTCCCAGTGTTACAACTACGAGCCCGGTCGCCTGTTGATGAACCAGGTAATCGGGGTACGGGTGCGGCATCGCGACTGGGAACACACTACCACCATTTCCGGAACGGGAGCAGTGTCGCGATGCGGGGGTGTCGGATTTTGCAATGTGTGGGGAGAGACTCCGAGGAGGAGCAGCCATTGGCCCGTCTCCCCATGTGCCGGAATGGCGTCATTTCCCTTTCCATTCATTCCAGCCCCATCCCCCGTTCAGGTGGCCATCATCACCGGGGCGGGGCAGGGCCTTGGCAAGGCGGCGGCCATCCTGTTCGCCCAGCACGGCGCCAAGGTGGTTGCCGCAGACCTGGAGGGCGACAAGGCCCAGGCCACTGCCGACTTCATCCGCAACTCCAACGGCGTGGCCATCGCCTACGCGGGCGACGTGACCCACCCCGACTTCCCCGCCGGCGTGGTGGCCGCGGCGGTGGGCGCCTTTGGCGGCCTGCACATCCTGGTCAACAATGCGGGGTTCACCTGGGACGGCGTGATCCACCGCATGGGCGCCAAGCAGTGGCAGGCCATGCTGGACGTGCACTGCACCGCGCCCTTCCGCCTCATCCAGGCCGCCGCGCCACACATGCGCGATGCCGCCAAGCGCGAGATCGAGGCCAGCGGCAAGGCGCGCCCGCGGTGCATCATCAACGTCTCCTCCGTGTCTGGTGGGTTTGTTGGGGGGGGGGGGGGGGGGGGGGGAGGGTGACAAGAGATGGTGGTGGTTCAGTATTTGAGTAGATGGCGTGGGCAGGAGGGAGAATGCGGCAGTCAGTGGACCAGGTGCTCAGCCCCACAGGGAGCCCAGGACTGCAGAAGACCAGAACAGTGGGTCCTCCGCAGGGCGGAAGGAGAGTTTGTGCCGAGTTTCCCTTCAATCCCCTCTTTGCCTTTTTGAGTGAACCCCCCCCCCCCCCCCCCCCCCCCCCC
>NW_011934213.1:940946-972192 GCF_000733215.1 Auxenochlorella protothecoides
TGGCAGTGCAGGGCAGGCCAACTACTCCACCGCCAAGGCCGGCGTGGTGGGGCTGACCAAGACGGTGGCGCGCGAGTGGGGCACCTTCAACATCCGCTGCAACGCGCTGGCCTTCGGCCACATCAACACACGCCTGGTGCAGGCCAAGGAGCGCGGCGACAGCATCCTGGTGGACGGCGAGCGCGTGCCGCTGGGCATCCCCGGCGCGGTGATGAAGGGCGCCAGGGTGGAGGATATGGTGGCCCTGGGGCGCAAGGGCAGCCCCGAGGAGGCGGCCGGGTCCATGCTGCTGCTGGCCAGCCCCTACGCCAGCTACATCACGGGCCAGAGCCTGGAGGTGACCGGCGGCGGCTGGCTGTAGGGCCGCCCGAGGGGTGGCGTGGAGGGGGATGTCCCCTGCGCCAAGCGTGACCTCCAAGGGCTCCAGGGGTGCTGGTGCAGGAATTTTCAAAGCTGCGGTCTCCGCCAATGCCCAGAGCCTGCCGTGGCATCAGACCTGCTGCTCAAATGCAATGGGCCCTTCTTTCCGAATTGAGCCTGGATGTGCTCTGGCCGGTGCCTTGCTGGCTGGGTGTACACCTTCACTGATAGCAATGGCATTGTCCGACTGTCATGACCAGCAGATGCTGCCCTGGAGTTGCACACGCGATGCCCGCGTCCTCAGCCCCGACCCAGAACACCCCTGCGATGAGCCATTCGAGGCGCGTGCCTCACGCCCAGGGGTGCACAATGGGCGAATGCATGCGCGCGGTCCGGGCGGTCGCCGCCGTGCCGGGGTCCCCGGACCCAGCCCGGGCGTCTTGGGGGCAGAGCAGGGCGGCCATGCCGGCCCCGCGGTCCCGCGCCGCACGCGCCGCACGCTGCACCTCGCTCTCTGCGCCGGCGGCGGGTGCGGGGCCGTGGTGTCTCACGCGCTGGGCCGGCGACACCCACCGCTCGCTGGCGGCCCCGCGGTTCCAGTAGGCATCCTGTCGAGAGGTTGGGGCTTGGGAACATGGGCTGCGCAGGTGCGCAGAGGGTTGGGCGGTGGGGCATGTCAGGCTCTGAGGCAAGTTCCAAACTGGGTACCCATTGCCAGGGTATGGATGCGCCCCGCGTCAGCCCCCCACACCTCTGCCTTGTAGTGCTCCAGCGCCAAGAGTTTCTCCTCCTGCTCTGCCTTGGCCGACTGGGCTGTCCGCCTGAGGCACTCGGCGCGATTCACCTCGGAGTTCCTGGTGCTGTACATCCGGCGCATGGCTGCCTGCAGAAGGGGAGGAGGGAGCCGGGCTCCAGGGTGGGAAGGCATGGGTGAAGTATCTGCAGGGATCAACCGCCCAACCTTTCATTCATTCCTTTCTCCGAGCTGGATGCAAACCATACCTCCATCTCTGGGGTGAGGTTGTAGGTGGTGGTGCTGGCGGACCAGGGAAGCTGGGTGAGGGGCGGCCTTCCAACTTTGGACGGCTGTGATGCCCACTCTGCCTCGGCCTTCACTGCAGCAGCCTCTTCCTTCCGGCGGGAGGCGGTGTGCGCCTCGAGTGCCTGGCGTGTCTCCAGCCTGATGGCGGCGGGCGTGATGGGGGCTGAGATTGAAGAGCTGTGTTGGGGACTGGTCGCAGCAGCCACAATGTCATCCAGGACATCAATGTCCCTGACATCTCGGAACGAACGGGCGTGATAGGCAGCATGACGCACCTTGCTTGCTGGGCTTCATGGGGGAGGGCGTACATGCTCCTGTGGAGGCGTGCCTCGATGCCGGACAGCTGCTCTTGGCGAGCCTTCAGCCGGGCTTGAGCTCGCTCATGCTCACGCTCCGCGGTCTCCACGTTGGCCGTTCCAGCCACCCCTCGGTGGGGGGTCCTCAATATGCTCGGCCGGTGATCGGTGGGAGCCAGCATTGCGCAATATGTTGGGGCGTCAGAGGTAGAGGGATAACCCACCGGAGTCGCCTTGGGAACACCACCTGCTTCTGAGCGGTCTGGGAGACACTCAATCAGACATTAACTGTGAATTTTATGTTTGAGGACATGTTGCAAACCACCTTATCCGGTAATCAATTCGTCGCGTCAGGTACACTGACGATTTCGAATTCCGGAAACCCCGGGGGAGGAGAAACCCGGGGCTCAACCCTAACCAGGGTGTTATGGTATAGTGGGTGCCAGAGATGCCCCTGCAGAACAGTCACAATACACTGCTGTTCATGAAAGAGCTGATTCCATGTATGGGCATCATTCAATAATATGTTTTGGCACGAGCTGCAGCTTCGACTTACATACACAAATTAGCCCTCAACACAGGTCAAGGCACCAACACAGACTTCAAAGCTGCACTTAGAGGGCGTAAAGGCCCCAATTTGGTGCAGAGTCTCTGAAAATGATTTGGGTAGTCGTGGTTTGCATGTGGGGTGGATCCATACAAACCCACACATCGGAAAAGCACGTGCGCACGGATCTTCATGTGCAACTGATTCTCCAGTCACGGCCTCCCCGCACCTGATGGGAGGTCTGCCTCCACCCCGGGCCCTCGTTCTACTATTAATAGGTTATTTCTTCTCATTATAGAGATTGAAGTTGGATAATTCGGCTATGACGGCTCTGATTGCCTGCACCGGTCTTCACCGGCCAGTCTGCCATGGAAGTCCATCAAGCATTACAGGACGGGGAAGAGCCAGATATAATTCGATCCGTCTATCGGCAATGTGAGGAGAAGAAGGGGCATTCGGCGGCTCCATGCGTGTCAAGTCGGCGCTTTAGTCTGCTTGGTATAGTTTCATGCTAGCAAGCTGTGCAAGTAGTCCATGCGATACATTCATTCCATCTCGAGCAGGGCTTCAGCAGCACCCTCGAGCCCTGCAACCACACCAGACGTTGATCGGCAGCTGGAGTCACTGAAGCTGGCATCCAGTGACGCGAGTGTGCCTCCTGCCGAAGTGTTCTCGGCCATGATGGAGCTTGAGAAGTCCAAGCAATCAGTAAGATGTCAGGGTGATTATCTGGCAAGCTTTACTGCTTGGACACAGTCGTCTGCGGCAAACTGAATCAGCGAAGGTATTGATAATACTCCAGGGACCTTGCTGTGCGCAGAAACTCTCAAAACCTCCGCTTCCTACCGCCCCAGACTAGCGATTGGGAGCGGCAACTGAACGAAGGGGACGAGACTGTGCGGCACACCTGGCGCCTCGTCTTTGCCTCCACCTCCAAAGACCTCGAGAAGGCTCGCAAGACGGGGACAGGCGGAGGGAACGTGAGTAATGGTGTGCGGAGGAGCTCTCAGCCTTGCTTTTGTTAATGATATGCATGGGTGGATGGAGGAATGTTTCAGTTGCAAATGCTTTACCTTGTCGACTCCCTTTAAGGCTGCCAGAATGCCGATTCTCCATGACTGATCTATTCAATTCCTGCAATGCAATGCAGTACTTCCCCATCACGGCTGTTCAAAGCTGGACGCCCGCGTCCCGCACCTTCCAGAATGGCGTGTTCTTCGGCAGGATCCTGTCGCTCGTTTTCGTTGGCCCCTACGCCACAAAGGGGGTGAGTGGGTGATTTGTTTTTACCCAGCATTTATTGAGACAGAGCCATCTCGGATCTGGGTGAAGTCATTCAGCGGGGTTGTTTTGCACCTGGACAGTATCGTAGTCGCCATTGTACACCTTCATCAACTAGGCGTGGCCCAACACTGACTGCAGAAGAAAATATCCTTTGACGTCGAAAAGGTGCGCCTTCGGCTGGGCCCTTTTGCCTTTTCCATCCAGCTGAAGAGGCCCGGGCTTCAAGACTACACGTGCGTCTGAGGTTTGACTTTGGTGTCTTGGGGATGGGAAAGCGCATGGTGGCAATAGCACCAGTGGCCATTGCAGTTCACAGTGATGTACTGTAGTTTGGACGAGCCAAGAATAGCCTGAGCCTGGTCGAGGCCTTGGGTCCTGAGCTCTCTTCTCACCGCTCTCCCGCCCAACCCCTACAGGACTTTCTCCCCAGATCCCAAGAGTCCCTTCTTCCTTTGCGTCTACGCCGACGACTCGGTTATTGTGGCACGCGGGAGGGGCGGCGGCATCGCGCTCTGGGTCAAGCCACTGCCAGAGTGGGAGCTGGCAAATGGCATCGAGTGGGCTTGAGGAGTTGGCCGCACCTGGGACGTATTGCCATTCCCAACGCTAAATCCGGATTTGTCGGGCTGTATATACCCTGCATCTAAAGCATGCTGTGCATCGTCTTGATCCCCCTTGCAAGCGATGTCTGTTGCAACCGCCGTCGCAAGTCCGTACAGGTGGCAGGCAGGAGGGTTCCCCCGTCACTCACTGCACTCCTATCAAAGCACCTCATTGCATGCTCATGCCGCCATCGATGCTGATGACCTGGCCAGTGATGTAGCCTGCAGCGGGGTCTGTCAGCAAGAACTTGACCAGACCAGCCACCTCCTCGGGCTTGCCGTACGTGCCTATTGCATGGTGGCGAGAGGGTCTGTGTGCATGCATGTAGGCGCAGCTCTGCATGTGAGGGTTCTCACATGTGAGACCCCATGGGGCGGCTCCAACGTCTGCACTCCCCACTCCCCTCCTCTTCTTAACACACCCCGCCCAACCGCACACCGCCCACCAAACCACCAGCGCACCCAGGGGGATCTTGGCGAGGATGGCGGCCTCAACCTCGGAGGACAGCACGCCCGTCATCTCCGACTCGATGAACCCGGGCGCGATGGCGTTGACCAGCAGACCCCGCCCCGCAAACTCCCGGGCCACGGAGCGCGTCATGCCGATGAGGCCCGCCTTGGCGGCGGCGTAGTTCACCTGCCCCGCGTTCCCAGTCAGCCCCACCACAGAGGAGATGTTGACGATCCTGCCCTTCCGCTTCTTGGCCATGACCTTCGTGGCGGCCTGCGTGGCGTAGAACACGCCCGACAGGTTCACGTCGATCACCGCCTGCCACTGCTCCGGCTTCATGCGCAGCATCAGCGTGTCCCTTGTGATGCCCGCGTTGTTGACCAGCGCATCGATGGTGCCCCACTCCGATACGGCGGCCTGGATCAGGGCCTGCGCGTCAGCCGCCTGGGGAAGGGGGAGGGGGGGGAGATGAGGAGGTTGAGAGAGGGAAGAGGTGAGCGAGGAGGATGCCCCCGACCGACACGATGCGGGCATCATGAGCGCGAGTTTAATCCCTTCTCAAGCCCGAACAAAGGTGGCTGTAAGAGAGTCCTGGGATGGAATGTTTCCCAGGCTCCCTGGACCAGCCCGGCCCAGGTTCCAGGTCTGCTCCCCAGCCAAGCCAACCTCCTCCCCACCCCTCCCATACTCTCAGCGCATTGCACCGGCGACACACCTTGGCGAGGTCGCCCTTGACCACAATGGCCGACCCGCCTAGACCCTCGATCTGGTGCGCCACATCCTCCGCCGCGGCGCTGGAGGCGGCATAGTTGACCACCACGCGCCCACCCGCGGCACCAAGTCGTAGCGCGATGGCGCGGCCGATGCCGCGGGAGGAGCCGGTGACCACCGTCACGCCACCCTCCAGTTCTGTGCCGGCGAGGGGGAAAGGGAGGCAGGGGTGGCGGTGACCTGCCAGGCCATGGGCATGGATGGGACATCCACCTGTGCTGAAGCCATCTCAGTCCGATGCACACGATCCTGGAGCACATCGCACCTTGCTGAGCGGTCTTGGCGGGGGCATCGACGGCCTGGGTGGCCGCCGCCCGGACATGAGGCATGGTTGGCAGCTTGGGCGCCCTGAATGCCCGTGCAGTGAACATGGCTTTTGCGCCGGGACTGTGCAGCTTCTGGCCGGACATCGCGCCTACGAGGACATGTAAAATGAGATGAAACCAGGATCCAGCGTGCATACATGGGGTTGGGCGCCCAGGGGCTCCCTGCGGCCCGCCGGAGTGCCCCGCACACGTCAACACCCCAGCTCACCTGCCGGGGCCGTGGCATGGAGGGTGACGCTCGACATCTGCATGCTTGCCCAACGTCTGAGATACTGGAGGACTGGCATGAATGAGAGAAGGATGGTCCTGCAGGCTGCCTGCCAGATTGCATCACAATTACTGCATCGACATGGTGAAGGGGATGACTAACATGACTACAACAGCAGCTGCAGCTGTATCGGTCCATAATGCAAACCAGGGGTGCTGGGAAAGGGACATCGCATGCCAGCATGGCCCATGAAAATCGAGTGCGAATGCGGCTACGGACATGGCTAGAGCTTCATTGGCAGCTGGCAAGGCAGCCTAGCAGCTGAGGTCAGGATCAGGGATTGCAAGGGGACATTGGTGCTCCTCGTTCGTTGACATCCATTGTCTCTGGACACATCCTCGCCTATGACAAGCCTCTAGCACTGCACCTTCCCCTGGATCCTCTGGAAGTCCTTGACGACGCCCCCACGCCGCGCTTTCTTGGCCACACCTGCCTTGGCCTTCAGCTGAGCGGGTGAATCAGTCGTCCTCACAGACTCTCGTTGCCTGCACAAGCTCCAGGAATCGTTGCCAGGTGCAGCAGCAGTGCTGATGCCAGAGCTGCTTGGGGACGATGGGCCATGGTGGGGTGATGTTCCTTCTTGTACTTCGAGCGTCCCATTGACAGGGATTGCAGCTGCTCTTCATCGTTTCAGGGACAAACGAGGTGCAAATCCGCCGGCTCCCAAGGCTTTCCAAAAGGGGTTCTGAGGATGTATGAGCTTTCATGGCCTCGACCTTGGGAATCTCCTTGACCCCCAGATCCACTTGAGCGCCGCACATGCATCTGCTCTCTAGAAAATACCCCTTCTTCTTGTTCCACTGCGCCCCCACAACCCCGTGTCCGCTTCGTGCCCTCGTCTGTGCCAGGTGGATTGGGCTTAGGCGAAGCTTTTGGCATGGGGGCGGCTCTTAGCATAGGTGCGGCTCTTGGCATGGGGACGACCTTTGACTTGGACGTTGCTCAAGTTTTGAGCGCACAACCGGGCAAGAGAGGGGTTCTGGTGGAGCTTTTGGGCTGGTAGGACGATTAAACGCCGTGGGACCTTTACCACTCATCCTCAGACCACTCCTCATCCGAGGATAGCAATCCCTCCTTGTACCGCTCACGCCTCTTCCACCAGGATCTCTCCCCCCAGGACCTCTCCCGGAAGAATGGGCGGTAATACGGGCGGTGCGGCGTCTGGGAGCGAAGCCTCTTCACTGCAGCGCTCTTGGCGGCCTGCTGTGCCTCCAGCGCCTGCCGTGCCCTGCAACAGTGTTGAACACAGGGTGCTGGATAGCGCAAAGAACCAAGCATCACCTGGCCTGTGACGACGCCGAGGGTTGCGCTGTGGCAAGCAGACAGACAGATCAGCATGAGCCCTGCCTCCTCCATGTCGTCCAAGGCACGCCTTCAGAAAAGCTCGCGACAGCAAGGCACCCCCTCCCGCTCTTTCCTCGTACCCCACAGCCACACCGCAGCGCACTTGAGGCCGGACGCGTCGCGACCCACGGCGGCCACCATGTCCACGATGCCAGACAGGAGGGGAAGGGGCGAGGCTGGCTTGCGGCCCCGTGCCTGCTGCATTGCTGCAAGGTCTGCCAGGCTCTTTCCCAGCTTGTCTGCCACTTCGGCAAACATCTCCCGGATAGCTGTGAGGCCGGGAAGTATGCGGGGGGCCAATTGCCAACTGAGAGGTGTGACACATCTCCATGGGGCAAGGGTGGAGTCGAGGCCTAGGGGGGATTGCACCGTCAGCCTAGCAGTCAGGGTAGTGCTTGCTCTCTGTCACCAGCTCGGGTGCTGGCAGCTGCGTCATTCCCATCGTCTTTCCAAACTCCACTCTACACTGGACAGCCTCTGCCCCCTCGCCGCCAGACCCTGTGCATGCAAGACTCAGGACCAACCACAGCCCTGCACCCGATTCAACCTTGGATCTCGTAGCTCCCTGCACAGATGTCCTTGCCCATCTCTTGCGGGTCCTCCACGGCAAGCAACCACCAGCTCCGGTGGTCCTGTCATGCGGTGGGAGCTCGTGGATTGTGACGGATGGTCGTGCTGGAGACTTTCTTAGGTCGGTTCTGGCCTAACCTCGTCCCACCCTGGCCAAGAGAGTGTTGGCAACAAGCAAATTCCGTGGGGGTTACTTTTCCAATGCTTCGTCATGGCCCTTCCAGCACAACTTTCCACCACCCACAACAATGCCGAAGAAATGCTCTCCACCTCCTGCAATCCACCACTTGCACACCAGAGTCCAGGCATGTAACTTCTTGCAGATGCCACCCCGGGCCGGCGAAACAGCCTGATGCTTGTAGCGGAAGGCATGCCCAAACATGTTGCAGAAGCCCCACAGCAGCCGCCCCAGGTCCGCCGTGCTGGACCCCCGGGGGGGCGGGGCCGGCATTCATGCCATTCAGTCTCGCGCAGTGTAGGTTGGTCAGGAAGGCGAACACACTTTCCATTTCCAAGTTCAGATCGCCGGGGGCCGGGGGGACCCCGCCCAGCTTGTAACCCTCACTCTGTAGATATGCCAGCACCTTTGAGCAACAAGGTGAGAGGGGGAGAGGAGGGGAGGGGGGGGGGGGGGAGGGGGGCGCGTGCGCGCGGGTAAGACACATGAACGTCTCTGCATCAAACGGCAGGCAGAGCTTAACCAGCGTGGATGTCTCCAAATACCATACTCCGCTCCTCCGTGTTCCCCACCCACCCACCCACAGGCGCACCATGTTGCAGAGGGAGTAGGAGGAGATGCCGCCGGTGAATACCTGGTTGAACCCCTTCTGCCTGAGCAGGGCCTTGATCACCAGACACAGCGGGCGCAGCGGTGGCATCGCCAGCACCTGAGCGCGAATGTAGCGCGCGGCCGCCGCGCCGTTGGCCGTGCCGAGGGAGATGTCGACATGGAGGCCGCCGGCCGCGGCCATGCAGCACTTGATGATGGGCACGCGGGCGTCGATCAGCTCCGCGCGCCCCTGCAGCAGCTTGGTGGCATGCAGCGCATCCAGCAGTTTCTGCAGCAGCTCCACTTTCTGCTGACGCTGCAAGAGGAACGTGGGGTTATGAATAAAGGGTGGGGGTGGGGGGGTTGAGGTGGTCGCACCCGCAGCGGAAGGGGCCTTGTGCATGATCGCATGCAGAGGGTTCAACAGGTGGAACAGGGGGCGGGCCGGAGGGCCAAGCCCCCTGGGTGTGCATCGGACTTCGCTCTGGTATTCCCAGACACGGGCATGCAGATATGAAAGCCAGAGGCTTGCACAGGCCACTGGCCGGGGCGATGCCAGAAGATGAGCCATGGCCATCACACTGTTGTGCAGAGGATGACTCAAATCCATTTGGGGTGGAGTAGGTGCCACAGGAGGTCCCCTCCCTCATTCACCGCCTTCCACAACATGTGCGCTCAGTGTACCTCATGTCCGGAGAACCCGGACCCCGCCGTCTGCAGCTCGGAGCCGACCCCCAGGATGACCACGTCCAGGTCGCCTCCCGGCAGCGTCAGTCCCGTGGCCTGTGTGTGTCCGAGGTGTGCACACAGTCGCTGGTCACGCCGTCTGCAGTCGACGTCCCGCAGACATGCAGCTACGCCCCACTGTGGCCACGTATCGCACTTGACTCCCAAACAGCATGGTCTGGGAGTGGGGCCACAGGCGCATCGCCACCTCCGCCAGGCTCCTCAGGGCAAGCTCCATGTCTGTGAGCAAGATGGAGAAGTAGGAGGAGTGTGAACCAAGGGTTGGGCTGTAGGACAGCCAGGAGCGGTGCCGGGGTGCCCCGCTGGGTGCAGGCGGCAGGGAACCTATCTCCGCCGCGGCCCATGAGGCGGGGGTGGTGAGGAATACCTCACCTTTCACCTCCCGCCGGGTGGGCGCGGCCTGCCGTGCAAACCTCAGCACCTCGGCATGCAGGGGGGTGAGAGTCTGCTGGCCCCCACCAGCTGCACTTGATTGGCGAGGGTGGCCACCAACGCTCTCGTCCATGGCTCCCCCTCGAGCCTCGGCCGGCGCCGCGCTGCGCCCCACCCCCGAGGCCCCTGGTCCTCCCACACCGCCGGGCTGGGGCTGTGCTGGCACGCTGGCCAGAATGGGTGCCGAGGCGGAGTCGCTGCACTGGGAGCCCTGGCCCTCTCCGATGGCGGGTGGCGTCTGGAAGTCGGGCACGGTCCAGCGCTGCAGGGCCATTTTGAAGATGGTCAGCGCCTTCCTGTACTCCTCATCCGAAACGGGGTCGGCGGCCTTCCCCGGCTGAGAGGCAGGTGGCGGCACGCATCGGAAAGAGGTCCTGGTCATGTTCAGCACCAGCAGACCGGTCTGTGCCAGTAGTGCGTGGAGTGACGGTGGGGCCAGGCCGCGGGGACGACGCGCGTGCCCTTGCACTGAGCTCGCGCGCCGCAGGTATCTCGGGCACCCTAATCCTCCCCGACATCCCTCTGTGCCCCCCCCCTTGGGCATCGCCTTGGTATGGCCGCACCTGCTCGCCCCTCGCCACGATCCCCTTGATCCCCTCCTCCAGATCGCCGAGGAGTGTACGGTCCTTTTGCACCACCTCCGGCACCAGGTCCATGAAGGCGCTGATGATCATCGTGCGTGGCAGCTCTTTGGGTGTCGAGAACCTCCGAACCAGGGCCACCAGCTCCCGCTCCTCCTCCGCATGGGGAACCCCGCGACGCACGGCCTTGTCTGCGCGCGGACGTTTCGCCGCGGGCGGCCCCGCACGCGGCTCGGTCGGCTCGGCGACGGCTGCTGGAGCAGGGGTGCCCTGCGCCGCGCAGACGGCGGCCTGCTCACCTCGGTGGGCCGGCGGCTGCTCGACCTCGCTCTCCGCGCCATGCCTCGGGTTGGCAGGCGCCACGTCACCCAGCGCGATCCAGTGCCTGAAGGAAGGCAGGGCCTCGCTGATCACCATCCTGAGCGAGCCCCTGGCCAGGCAGATGTCCAATGCGGGGCGCGCGGTGCGGCCACACATCGCGTGCAGTCGTCCTCCCAAGCCTCCCCAATTCAGGTCTTCCAGGGTGGTCCCGGGTGGGAACCCCTCCCACAGCCGCTGAGGGGGGAGGAGGGAAGGGGGGGATCCCAGGGGGAGGGGAAGGAGCCGTCAGAGGGCGATGCGCACCGGTGGCGTGGGCGTGCTGGCCACCAGAGGCAGCAGGCTCTTGGGATCAGGGCATGGAGCAGTGCCATCGAGGGAGGACACGCTGACCCCCTGCTCATCCCTTGGTGGACCCAGGGCCATGAGAGCGGCTGGAAGGCATCGAATGGCGTAAAACAGTCAGCCCTGGGCGCCTGCGCGGGAGCACTCGTGTGATTCCCGGCTGCCTTGCATACAGACGCCCCTTGAACCCCACGGTGGGCACTCCATGCCTAGACGAGGGAATGGAGGCCCTCCGCACCTTCACAACTAGACCAAGAAGCGTCAGACCGGCCTCCACGGCCCAGTCCGGCAGCTCATGGGGCTCTTGTGGTGCCGGATACAGAGTCCACGCGTTGACCAACCTATCCACCTCTGCCTGGCTCACCACGGGGAGCTTGCTCAGCGTGTCAGTTTTGCTAAACATGCTGGAACCCACGCTCCCTACCCTAGTCTCGCTCGTCACAAGGGCCACGCTCGACATTCATGGAGCCATCAGAGGCCGGATTATCTAGGGGGACTCGTGCCCTCCGGGCGCGGACTATGCGTGTCCACTCTGGCGAGCCTGTGCAGTCCTGTGGGACGCCCGATCACTGTCAAAGCACTGCTGTGAACTGTTTTACACCAGGACACCCATGATCCGGTGGATTCCTTGGATTGCATGTCGGGGCCAAAGGCTCCCTGCCTCATGCAAAAATTATCGGGCGCGAAGTCATGGCTTGCATGAACCCGCGCATGTAATAGCTTGCTTAATGATCACGGCAACCCTCCCAATGCGTGCAGCATGGAGACTTCAGATGGATTATTCGTGATGGAAACCAGATATTTGTCTCCACATGGTGCCGCCTGTGCAGTCCAGTGACCTAATCGGTGGCCGGGAGTGTGCCGGCTAAGTAGGTTGTTCTCTGTGAGATTCATGCGCCCCTGGAGGGGGGCGCTGGGAAGCAATTATCGCGCTCTTCGAGGTGCAGGAGCTGCAGTAACAGCCCCGCAGTCCTCTCTGCAGGTCGAATGGAGGGCGAGATCCAGGTGCTCACAAGCTGCTTCTCCCCTGAAGGCGCTCGACACCCACAGGCAACCCCGGCCGACGTACCCACCCCAGGATCGAACGGGGCCACTATTCTACATCCCCCTTGTTATCCCCAAGTGAGTGTTGGGGCGTGTATCACTGAGACCCTCGTTCAGCAGTCGACGTAAGTCTGGCAGGGGTTCTTGATTCGGTTAGGATAGGTCGCGCCTATATTGGCATGGGCACCCAGCTGGAGGGGATACTGAATATATACAAGGGATGCTGGAGGAGGGACAAAGCAGGGCAACA
Source organism: Auxenochlorella protothecoides (assembly GCF_000733215.1). NCBI lineage: Eukaryota > Viridiplantae > Chlorophyta > Trebouxiophyceae > Chlorellales > Chlorellaceae > Auxenochlorella > Auxenochlorella protothecoides. The sequence goes on from NW_011934213.1 coordinate 953,294, forward strand.
TGCACTATGAGGCTCGTTTGCAAAATGGGTAGCAGAAATGGGATGGGTGTCATTGGCAATTGAATAGGCAGCCTAGGGGCAGAGGTGAGGGTTGGCGCTAGCAAGGGTGCTCCTTGTGCGCCAACATCTTCCAAACCTGGACTCCCCAAACCTATGACGAGCCCCTGGCGCCGCCTCTTCCTCTGCGCCCTCTCGGAGAACCCCTGGCGCCGCCCCCACGCTGCGGTTTCTTGGCCACACCTCCCTTGGTCTTCAGCTTTGCGAGCGGAGTAGTCTTTCTCGCCGGCTTTTTCTGTTTGTGCAAGCTCCAGGACTCCTCAGCAGCATGCCCGGCAGCAGGGCTGGTGCCAGCGCTGCTTGGGGACGGAGGTGGATCTGGGTGCAGATCTTGTCCTGCCAATCTTGCGATGCATGGACAGAGACAGCAGTGCATGCCAGTGCATCATGGGACAGTGAGGGTGAAGGTCCTCCTTTACCTGTACAACTCCAGAGACATCACGTAAAGACACGCGGAGCCCTTGAGCTCCGACCTCAGGACCCGCCCTGAACCCCTTTTTCCTCAAATAGCCGCACAAAGCACCTGCTCTCGAGGAACTGCCCCTTCTTGTTGCTCCACTGCGCCTCCACAGCCCGGGCCCGCTTTGTGCCCTTGCCTTTGCCTCCCGAAGTGGGCTTGTGCGCGGCACTCGGCTGGGGCGTGGCTTTTGGCTTGGGACCCGCTTTCCCTTTAGGCGTGAGCCTGGGCAAGGGCGTGTGCCTGGAGGAGCGCTGGGGCTGGTAGGGCGTCCGGCCGCTGTAGGGCCTCTCCCGCTGCTCCCCCGAGGGAGGTGACGGCGACCTGAGCCGCTTTCCCCACTCCTCCTCCCAGGGTCTGTGCCGGCCATACGAGCGACGCGGCGACTGGGAGCGATACCTCTTGGCCTCGGCGCTCTTGGCAGTCTGCTGTGCCTCCAGCGCTCGCCGTGCCTTGAGGCCGGACGCACCACGGGCCACCGCGGCCACCATGTCCACGATGCCAGGCAGGAGGGGAGGCGGCGAGGCCGGCTGGCACCCCCGAGCCTGCCGCTGCGCCGCAAGGTCCTCCAGGCTCTCCCCCAGCTTGTCTGCCACTTCGGCAAACATCTCCCGGATGGCTCGGATCTCGTAGCTCCCTGAACCGATGTCTTTGCCCATCTGTTGGGGGTCCTCCACGGCCAGCAGCCAGCCCCGGTGGTCCTGCCTCCAAGGCCCGATCTTCTTGCAGATGCCGCCCCGCGCTGGCGAAACGGCCTGGTGGCTGTAGCGGAAGGCGTACCCAAACAGGTTGCAGAAGCCCCACAGCAGCCGCCCCAGGTCCGCCGTGCTCGCCCCGGGGGGGCCGGGGCCGGCGCTCTCGCCATGCAGCCCCTCGCAGTGGAGGTCGGTCAGGAAGGCGAACACACCCTCCAGCTCCGAGCTCACTTCTCCTGGGTCCCCGGGGACCTCGCCCAGCTTGTAACCCTCGCTCTGCAGATAGGCCAGCACCTTTGAGGAAAGGGGTTGGGGGAAGGGGATGGTGGAACACAGGCTTGCCCTGCCAACCTGAGGCAGGCAGGCAGCCTTGGGGCCAGGGAACTTCCCAAACCCTCGGACAGTGCCGACTCTTTTTTCCCCCCACCCACCCACATGCGCACCATGTTGCAGAGGGAGTAGGAGGAGATGCCGCCGGTGAATACCTGGTTGAACCCCTTCTGCCTGAGCAGGGCCTTGATCACCAGACACAGCGGGCGCAGCGGCGGGATCGCCAGCACCTGAGCGCGAACGTAGCGCGCGGCCGCCGCGCCGTTGGCCGTGCCGAGGGAGATGTCGACATGGAGGCCGCCGGCCGCGGCCATGCAGCACTTGATGATGGGCACGCGCGCGTCGATCAGCTCCACGCGCCCCTGCAGCAGCTTGGTGGCGAGCAGCGCGTCCAGCAGGTCCTCCAGCAGCTGCACCTTCTGCTGGCGCTCGCGTGCTGAGAACCCCGAGCCCGCCGTGTCCAGCTCGGAGCCGACCCCCAGGATGACCACATCCAGGTCGCCCCCCGGCAACGTCAGGCCCGTGGCCTGACTCCCAAAAAGCATGGTCTGGGAGTGGGGCCACAGGCGGGTGGCCACCTCCGCCAGGCTCATCAGGGCACGCTTCATGTCTCCAACCTCCTGCCGGGTGGGGGCGGCCTGCCGCGCAAAGCTCAGCACCTCGGCATGCAGGGGGGTGAGGGTCCGCTGCCCCCCACCAGCTGCACTTGATTGGCGAGGGTGGCCACCAACGCTCTCGTCCATGGCTCCCCCTCGAGCCTCGGCCGGCGCCGCGCTGCGCCCCACCCCCGAGGCCCCTGGTCCTCCCACACCGCCGGGCTGGGGCTGTGCGGGCGCACTGGCCCTGTCCTCAAACACGTCCAGGGGCAGGGGGGCTGTCTCGCCCGGGGTCGCCCCATGGTTCGACGGCGCAGAGCTGGTCTGGGCCGCCCCGGCCCTCTGGTCTTCCGGGACGGAAGCCGAGGAGGGAGCGCCGCCCTGGATTGCCTCACCATCCCGGCGGGCGGGTGGCGCCGGATGGACGGCGCCCAGCAGGCGTTGCACCGCCAGCCTGAAGATGGCCAGCGCCTCCTTGAGCTGCTCCTCCGGCACGGGGTCGGCGGCCCGCCCGGGCTGAAACGCCACCTCCGCGTGGCCGCCGAAGGGGCCGGGCCTGCGCACTGCGAACAGTCCGGCCTGCGGCGGTGTGTGTGAGGGGGAGGCGGTGGTGGCGGTCGGCCGCACCGACGCCGCCCATGCCCCGTGCGGGGCTGATACGCTGCGGGTTTCCTGGGATACCCTCCTCACACTGCCCCCCCACCCCCCGAGCATCCCCAACGTTCATCCAGGAGGACGCCGCCCCGGCCCCGGCCGCACCTGCTCTGCCCCGGCCAAGATCCTCTCGATGCCGTCGCGGAGGCCCTTGCTGACAAGGGGGTGCCCGTGCGGCGCCCCCGGCGCCAGGTCGCGGAGGGCGCGGGGGAGCACCTCGTACGGCAGGACCTTGGGCGCCGCCAGCCCCCGCACCAGGGCCACCAGCACCCGCTCCTGCAGGGCCAGGGCCGCCTCGTCGAGCGCAGGCATGCGCCGCCACTTCTTCCCGGGCGGCCCGGCCGGCGGCTCGGCCGGCTCGGCGACCCCCGCAGGGGCCGGGGCGCGGTGCGCTGCGCAGAAGGCGGCGTGGCTGGCGTGGCGGGCCAGCTCCTGCAGCGCCTCCTTCACCACGTCGCGCTCCGGATCGAGGGGGGGTGCCGCGCCGCCCAGCGCGATCCAGGGCCCGAAGGAGGGCAGGGTCGCCATGCTCAGCGAGCCCCGGGCCATGCAGGCCTCCAGCGCCCGGCGCACAGAGGTGCCGAACAGTACGCGAAGTTGTGGGTTGGTGTCGAGCTTGTTGTTCAGTCTGTCTATGCCGGTGCCGGGTGGGAATCTCGCCCACAGCCTCTGGGGAGGGGTGACGGAGGGAGGGGGTTGGGATTGGAGGGGCGTGGGCTCTCGCGGGGTGTGTGCTTCAGTCAAACGGCTGTCAGGGCCAGCAGGGGCGGCAGACTCCGGCGGAGCAAGCCGAGGAGGAGTCCCATTGAGACGTGGCTCGCTGACCCTCTGTCAATCCCCGGCCGGGTCCAGGGCCAAGCAAGCGACTGCAGGGCATCCAATGGCGTGCAGCAGGCAACTGTGGGTGCCAGCGCAGGAGCACTCCCATGGCACCCGGCTGCATGGCATGCAGGGTCTGTGCACCCCACGGCAGCCACCCAAGGCCACCACCAGGAGAAGTGGTGAACGGCGCACCGCACCTCTACGACATGTCCGAGCAGCGTCACAGCCGCCTGCACGGCCCACTCCGGCAGGACGCCGGGCGTTTGCGGCGGGTACATGTCCGCAAATCGATCCACATCAGCCTGGGTCACCTCAGGGAACTCGCTCGTGATGCCGGCCTTGCTGCGCTTGCGGCGGCCTGTGCTCGCCTCCCCAGCCTCGCCCGCCACGAGGGGCTCGCTCGCCACGAGGGGCTCGCCCGCCACGAGGGGCTCGCCCGCCACGAGGGGCTCGCCCGCCACGAGGGGCTCGCCCGCCACGAGGGGCTCGCCCGCCACGAGGGGCTCGCCCGCCTCGCAGGCCTGGGTCGACCCGCCGGCCTCGCTCCACACAAGGGCCAAGCCCACGACGTCGGCCGCAGGCGTTGTGCCGGCCGATTGCGCGCCAGCGGAGCTCCTCACCGGGTCCGCCGAGCTCGCGTCGTCGGACGCCTCCAGGGCGCTACCCGCCCTGAGCTCAGTGGCAGGGACGGCCAGTGCCGCCAGGCGCGCGCTGATGGCCCCCGAGTGCCGCCTCAGGTCCGGCACGGGCTTCCCAGCGGCGGCCAGGGCCTGCCCAGTCGCAGCCAGGTCCAGCAGTGCCTCCACGAGCACGGGCAGGGCGCTGTCGCCCTTTCCGGCCCCCGGCCCGGCCCAGCCGGGCATCACGATCATGTTGGGGGCCTCGTCTGCCGCCGCCTTGTGCGGCGAGTCGTCGATCAGTAGCACCTGATCCAGGCGGGGGAAGTGGTGCGCCAGCGGCTTGACCGTGTCCCATGGGTTGCCGCCCCGCGCTGCGATGGCGGCCGCGCTGGCGGGCTTGCAGTGGTCCCGGGTCAGCACCAGCTCGAAGAGTTGCGCAGGGACGGCCTCGGGCCAGGCATGGGCCCGCATCGGGTCCTTCTTGGAGGCGGCGCCACCGACGTCGTCGCGTGCCCTGGCCTCCTCACTCGCCCGCCTGGCGAGGAGCTGCTGCAGCGTGTTGCTGACATTGGCGTGCACCTTCTGCACCGAGTTCAGCACGGTCTTGCGGGTGCTGGAGGTGAAGATGCCCAGCCGGTAGTGGGGCAGGAGACGCAGGATGTGGATCAGGCCAGGGCGCAGGTCGAAGGAATGCTGCCCCTTGCCCCCATACTGATGCTGCAGCAGCACGCCGTTGAGGTCAAAGAGCAGGAGGGGCCGCGAGCCCTGGACCTGTCGCCCCAGGGGGGAGAACTGGACAACAGCCTGGGAGTGCTTTATCCTCTTGTGCACCTGCTGTGAGGAAGACTTTGGGAAGGCACCGTCGCTGGGGACCTGGCTCAAGAGGAAGAGGGCCAGGAAGAACCCCTGCCACCACAGCAAGCAGGCCTCCTCGGGGGATGGCGCAGTCACACTGCCCTCTTCGGCTCCATGCTCCGGAGGGAGATGGCCTGTGGCCCGAGCCCTGCTCAGCATCGCACCTCAGATGCTGCCAAGTGCCGGTCGTCCCTCTTGAGAGCAAGCGTCCCTGGCGGGCCCACCGGGAGGACGTTTCCCAGCTCTAAGTCGCCATCCCCTTCATCCATGGATCCATCAGAGGCCAAGTAATCTGTGGGGAGGTCATGCCCCCCAGCAGAAGCCCTGCGGGTCATTGTTGGCCAGCCGGTATGGCCCTGTCGGGCGCCCGATCGGTTTCCAGGCACGAACGTGGGATGGCTTTACATGCTGGCACCTTTTTTGTTATTTGTTTGAATAATTGCATGGGGTCATTGCTCTCATTTCGTTATGAAGAGCACATTGGGCGCGAAGGCGCGGGTTGCACGAAGGCGCGTGGAGAGTTGGCCATCACCATCGGTCCGAAAGTGCGCAACAAGCATGGAGGCTACCGGTGGAAAGCACCAGGCCTCGATGGTACAGGCAGTGTACTTCTGGACGTCGTGTCCTCCCAAAGTTGCTCGGGAGCAGGACTGCCGAGCACAATATCTCTGTGAGCACTACACGCCTCTGGAGGGGGGCGCCTGGGAGCATTCATTGCTCCCTCTGAGGTACATGGTCTGACAATGATAGATCGCCAACGCCTGCGCAGGTCTGATGGAGGGCGAGATCCACAGCATCATTACGCCTGAGTTCCGCCAGGCGCGCGCTGATGGCCCCCGAGTGCCGCCTCAGGTCCGGCGGGGGCTTCCCAGCGGCGGCCCGGGCCTGTTCACTCGCAGCCAGGTCCAGTAAGGCTTCAACGAGAACAGGTAGGTAATCGTCGCGCTTTCCTACACCCGGCCCGGCCCAGCCAGGCATCACGATCATGTTGAGGGCCTCGCCTGGGGCCGCCTTGTGCAGCGAGTCATCGATCAGCAGCACCTGATCCAGGCGGGGGAAGTGGTGCGCCAGCGGCTTGACCGTGTCCCACGGGTTGCCGCCCCGCGCTGCGATGGCGGCCGCGCTGGCGGGCTTGCAGTGGTCCCGCGTCAGCACCAGTTCGAAGAGTTGCGCAGGGACGGCCTCGGGCCAGGCATGGGCCCGCATCGGGTCCTTCAAGGAGGCGGCGGCGTCGCATGCCCGTGCCCGCTCACTCGCCCGCCTGGCGAGGAGCTGCTGCAGCGTGTTGCTGACCTTGGCGTGCAGCTTGTGCACCGACTTCAGCACTGTCCTATGAGTGCTGGAGGTGAAGATGCCCAGGCGGAAATAGGGCAGGAGACGCAAGATGTGGACCAGGCCAGGGCGCATGTCGAAGGAGTGCTGCCCTATGCCGAGGTAATGATGCTGCAGCAGCACGCCGTTGAGGTCAAAGAGCAGGAGGGGCCGCGGGCCCTGGACCTGCCGCCCCAGGGGCGAGAATTCGATGACAGCCTGGGAATGCTTTGTTCCCTCAGGCCCCTGCACAGGCTGAAGAGTTTGGCAGACGGCGTCGTCAGGGTCATCGCAGAGCTCGCATGGCGTCGAACATGGGGGGGGCGCCATGAGAGGGCCGGCCTTCACAGATATTGGCAAGCATTGTCGAGCACATCGGAGCAGTCATAGCCTCACAAATCAACGCCCTGCTGGGAAGGAGAGGATCGCCAAGATCATCCGCCTTCCTCAGCAACTCACCCCGGATGCTGCCCAGTCTCGCTCCTTCCGGTTTATTGAAAGCTTTCCGGACGAGCCAACGGGTAGGATATTCCCTTGCTGCAAGTCACTATCCGCCTCATGCCTGATGGAGGCCATGCAGGATGCAGGATCGTCGAGCTCTCCTCAAGGCACCATAGTTCGCCGCTGACGAGCTGATGCGCCTCTTTCGTGCGCCCCTTTCAATTTTCAGGCAAAATTGCGAAACCGATGGCAATACGGCAGCTATGACCTGGTAAATGGGATCCTCTATAATGCAGTGATCATGGGGCAATGGGATTTACTGCTTCATGACACGGTCACAGGGCGCGAAGTCGCGGGTTGCTTCGAGGCGCTAGAGAGATGTCGTTCTTCTCGCTCCAACACTTCCGATGCGTTAATTATGGAAGGATTGAATGGAGTATTGGTGACTTGTACCAGGTCTTGACGTCCAGAACTACACCGCCTGTGCAGTCGAGGTCCCCGAAGGCTATTCAGGAGCATGGCTGCCGAGCAGGAGATTTTCTGTGAGTACTGTGCGCCTTTGGGCTGCTCGTCTCGGCCTGCATTCATCGCGCTTGATGGTTTGCATGGTCTGACATTGAAAGCTCCCCGATCCCCGCGCAGGCCGGACGGAGGGCGAGATCCATGTACTGTCCAGTGGCACGTCCTCCCTGGAGACACTCCACACCCATAGGCAAGCCATGGCCAGGTTGAAGTGCTCTGGCTAGGATCGGAAGGGGCTGCGTATCCAAATCAACTTTTGAAACCAATTATTGGTTTCGCACGTCTGTCACCGAAACCTTCGTCCAGCTGTCTGTACGCCCAGCTTCCCCCCGTCCATGCTCACCCTGCATGCATGCCTCCAGCTGGACACGCAACCCCCTTTCCACCCTCACAACAGCGGCGACTCCAGCGGCCTGGTGTTCAGCCCCGACGGCACGCTCTTCGCGCTGACCACGCCGTCTGGCGTGGCCATCCACGACACCGCGAGCCGGACTCTGCGCCATGCCCTGCCCAGCCCCGGCACGCTGGCGGCCTCCTTCTCCCCCGATGGCCGCTTCCTGCTGACCCAGGCCCGGCCGGCCAAGGACGTCGACCAGGACCGCAACCTGAAGCTCTGGGGGGTGGAGGACGGGGCCGTGCGCCTGGCCCTGCACCAGAAGCACTTTCGGCGCGAGGAATGGCCGGCCATCCGGTTTGGGGTGCGGGACGCGCTGGCCTACTACCAGGTCACCAGTGCCGTGCACGTCTACGACACATCGGACTTCAGCAACGGTGAGAGGGCGGAGGTGTTTCTTGTTTGGGGGGGTGGTAAAAGTGGCCCTCGGGCGTTGCGCCTGGTTGTGGACCTTGCGGTGTGGGGGAGTAGAGGGGCTGCTGTGCAGCTGTCTTGATAGGGCTGTGTGACGGGGGTGTGCTGGGGCAGGGAAACAGGCCCGGGCAATCCACGCATCAGTGTGCACCCCCCCTCCCTTCCTACACACGCTCGAGCAGGCGTGACCCACCGCGTGCCCATCAAGGGCGTGTCCAGCTTTGCGCCCAGGCCGTCTGGCGGCGGGGGCGCGCTGCTCGCCGCCTACTGCCCGGAGGCCAAGGGCAGCCCCGCCAGCGTGGGCCTCTACTCTGCCGAGCCGGGGGCAGATGGGACGCCCATCTGCCGCAAGAACTTCTTCCGGGTGAGGCACAGGAGAACGCGGGGCAAGGGTGCAGGAAAGGGATGGCGATCCGGGGATTTGTGGGAGCGCCCTCCCCACTGGCAGGCCATGCCCATTGCCTGTGTGCAGGAGCAAGAGGGCTGACCTTGGGATGGACCCTTGCTGCATCAGACCCTGCGCACTCTTTGTACATCCCAGGCAGGGGAACCTTTGTGCCCACCAGCCTCATGCTCCCTTCAAACTCGCAGTCCAACTCGGCGCAGCTCCTCTGGAGCCCCAGCGGATGTGCGGTGCTGGCACTGGCGGCGTCGGACGTCGATGCCACCAACCAGAGCTATTACGGGGAGCAGAAGCTCTACTTCATGGCGTCCAATGGCCAGAACGAGTGCGCTGTCCAGCTGCCAAAGGTGTGAGCGTAAGAGGGTGAGGGGTGGCAAATGTCGTCGCAGGATGCTAGACCCGCCACAGGTTGATCTGCAGTCAGTGGATTGCATGCGAAACCTGACGTTGCCAGTGGAAGCCGAGGCTTAAGGGCCATCCATTTGACAATCACGGGTGTGGCGCGAAAAATTCCCTGTCAAAGCGCCCAACAGGGGATAAGCATGTCTGGAAGGAGTGGTGTTCGTCTCAGACCACGTCTTGCCTGAGACTTGCATACAAACATAGATTCATCTTCTGTGCCCCCTCCACCCCCTTGGTAAAGGAGGGCCCCATCCACGACGTCCAGTGGTCGCCCAAGGGCAACTTTTTCCTTGTGGTGGCAGGCTTCATGCCCGCCAAGGTCATTCTCTTCAACAGCGCGTGTGTCCCCAAGTTCGACCTGGGTGAGCTGAACTGGTGGATTTAATGGTGGGGCACGAGCATGCCTGGGTGCTGTGCACCGCCCATCAGGTGAGGCGGCCGACTTGCCCCACAGCCTACACGCGCTGCTGGGGAGGTTTCTTCCCTGACACAAGTACGTCCTCGGCCCCCCCAGGGTCTGGGCCCTTCTCCATGGTCCGGTGGAACCCCTTTGGCCGATACTTTGTGCTGGCTGGGTTCGGCAACCTGCCCGGCGACCTGGCGTTTTATGATAAGAAGGCGGATGGCAAGTGCAAGCCCATGGGGACCACTAGGTGAGGCTGGAAGTGCATGGCGTGGAGGGGGGTGTGGGGACGCATGTGTACAGGTTATTGGGCAGGCTCAGTTTGACAAGGTAGAATGCTCTGTTGACATCCCAGCTGTATCGTGCTACATTCACTGGACCCGATTCCACTCAGGCCGTTTGTGGGCCAGCGACCACCTAGTCTCCCGCACTCCCCTGGCCTCCTGCTCCAGGGCCGAAAACGGCGTGGCGCTGGAGTGGTCCCCCTGCGGCCACATGGTCTTGGTTTCCACCACCGCGCCCCGGCTGCGCGTCGACAACGGAATTCAGGTCTTCCGGGCAGATGCCGCCAGGCTGGCGGCCCGCCCCTATCCCATCCTGCTCCAGGCAGCGTGGCGGCCCGCCGCGCCGGGGTCGTTCTCCGACGCGCCCCTTCAAACACCAGGGGGTGCAGCGGGCGCCGAGCCGGCCTTGCCGCCCCCGCCGGCGGTCACAGGGTATGTACCCCCGCACCTGCGCGGCAACCCTGCGGCCGCTGCCGCCGCGCGCTCCAAGTTCTCGCTGGCGCGGGATGCCGAGGACAGAGGGGGCAAGATCACCAACGGCGGGGTGGTGGGCGCCCCACCAGCGGCCGCTCGAATGCAGCCGGCGCTTCCGCCCGGAGGTGGGGTGCGGGGTTGGGAGTTGGGGCTGGGTGCGGCAGGACGTGCCACAGGTCCCACACGCTACCTGAAAGCTGTTGCAGATGGGCCTTGCGGCCTGAGATGTGTATCTTGTCTTCCCATGAAGGTGTCTGTTCTTACATGTCCTCACATGTGGACCCCAGCTTTGCACAACAGCACAACCAACATGAGGAGACAATTTGAGATGTCCGTCTCCAGCTAAAAGCCTGACAACACACTTCCCACCCTCCATGTCTTCTGGCACAGCCGAGGCCACACCGGAGCTGAGCAAAGCAGCGGCAAAGAATGCAAAGCGGCGTGCGGCAGCTGCCAAGAAGAAAGCGGAGGAGGGTTTGGGCAAGCTAGCCATTTGAGGCGAGCAAGCCAGCGAGGGAGGAGGTCGCTGATTGCGGGCCAGGCAAATCTGCCGTGTCTGCTGGCATGGCTTGATCGCATAGAGCCTCCTCGTCTGAGACCCCTTGCAGCACTACAGGCTCTGCAGAGCACAGTGGCTGTGCAAGGGCTCCTGGCTGCCAGTGCTGACCGCGATGCAGTATGATTGTGCCCCCCGACCGGTACACCACCTGCCCACCAGTGGCAGTTTCCAATGCCTGAGCCAGGGACTTCATGTCAGCAGCAGGCTTGCCAGCACATCGTAGCCTGACCACCTGGAGGGTGAGGGGACTTACGGGACAGATCGGCTGAAGGGATCAAAGCTGCACGACAGCTGGGTCCCGAAATGCAAGCTCTTCACCAGCCCACCTCTGATGTTCTCCAGCGCAGGCGAATCTGGTTAGTCGTTCCAGCACCCGCGCCGAGCCTGCCAATCTTGATGCAATCACGCATGGCGAGCCCGGCTTGGGCAAGGGAATGACGAGTTCGCGGGTCCTCCATGTGGGCGCCGAAAGGCTCAGCGGCGGACGTACACCGCAACGGTGCCATCCTGCACGGTGAACTCCCCTGGGAGAGGACGCGGCACCATGCATGGGCATGCTGGTGGTTCGTGAGGGCAGGAGGTGGCGTGTAAAGTGCCACGCGCCAGCCCTCAAGCAGCATTCACTCCTTCCGACAAAGTTGAGAGTATTAAGTCGCTTTGGTTGGAAATTGATACGTCAGAAAGGTTGAGCGGTCTCCAAATCGTGTGCATGTGCGGTGCGCTCGCTCAATGGCGTGTTGCCTGATGTGATGATTCAGGTCCCTTGGCCTCACGCTTACCAAGCGAGCTCAGCCTCTTCAGGGCTGATGTGGCTTGTGGGTGTGGTGCAACGAATCCAGCCAAAATCCTGTACAGAGAAGTGACCATTTCGGATGTTTCGCAGCAATGCAGTCTGGGTGGCCTATCATTCTCAGCCCAGTGGAATATCATCATATGGGCGCAGGAGCAGGCAATGTGACTGGTGTGGCAATGCATTCAGAGTCAAGTGTATCCCTACCTGATCAAAATGGTATCAATTGGGAACTGCCGACCGCAACCAGTTTAGGGTCAGCACACAAGTCCCGCTCCATGGACTCCTCGGGTGCCCTTTTTTGAGCTCATACCCCACACAAACAGGTCAGGATGTCATGTAGTGATTGTGCAGCACGGGGTTCACAACACCCTGAGCAGAGAGTTCAGCATCTGCCCCTGCGCTACCCAGGACTGTTGAAGGGTCCACCGCAATCTTCAACACGAGCTGACCAGGGAGCACCCCAGTCAAGAGCGTCACATTGATGCGATCCGGATCCTGTGTCAGCCAAACAGCAATCTGGCAAAGCGAGATCCTTACGGCCGGTGGGTTCGGTTTTTACGTTGCGTTGCCATGGTGCGTCCCGGCTTCATGTCCGCCGTATGAGGGTGCGCCGCCGCCGGTGCCGCTTGACGTACTATTGGAATATGAGGTAGCTTTTAGATATCAGAGAATAAAGCTCGTGATTCTCCAGGGTGTATTGACGATGCTGGCGTGCCCCGCCACTATTGCGTGTCCCAGCAGCGATAACAACACACCGAACGCGGTGAGGTGTGAAAGGTGTCCCGACTTTGAATTTGGTCGGCACAACAGGAGCTCGCCCCCCGGGGCATGGGCTCACCCGACAGGGCTATAAACGCCCCGGTTCTGGGCATTGTTAACATTCAGATCACTAATTACCCAGCGTTGAAGCTCATGCAACTATCAGGGGCCCCGGCTTGACATCTCAAAGCCTCATCATGGAGCTCCGGCCACCCTGCACGCTGGTGGCGGGGCTGCTGCTGGCCCTCATTTCCTCGGCCTCAGCCCAGCTTGGCCTCGGCAGCCAAGGCAATGTGCCGACATGCAATACCACTGTGTCCGTGGACAGCCTCACAAGCCCCGGCGGGGTGAGCAGCTGCATCATTGTTACCAACCTCTTCCCCCGGCAGTGCGGCTGTGTCGCCAACACCTGCAATCCCTCGGACCCCTATGGCAGCGTCAACTGCAACATCTGTCTCCGAGGTAATGGCCGTGAGACCTGATGCACCGCCCTGCTTGCCGTTCGATTGGCATCGGGCGATCCCGCTGCCGCATTGTGAAGACGGGGAAGCTGCCGTCAGCTGACCACGTGCCTTCATGCACGGTGGGCCACACCATCGCACTGTGGCCCCGGCACCCCATTCCTTCTCCACCCCCCATGCCTCCATTACCAGGATGGGGAATCTATTCATCCATCGACGAGTGCATGGGAGCGGGCGAGGTGGTGATCAATGCCGACCCCGTCTACCCCGATCCCACGTACCCAACCCCGACCTGCCCCTCGACCGCCCCGACAGCGGTGAGTATTGAGGGTGGGATGCGTCATGCGGCGATCGCCAGCAACCATAAACTGGCTCACATCTCATCCAACTCATCATGTCCCTGGTCCCGATTGCCACAGGATGGGCGCACCGACTGCCCCTTCCTGGCTAGCGGTCTGAAGAGGTGGAACGATCCCGCCACCTGGGGCGGCACAGTCCCCTCCCCCGGCACCTCGATCACCCTCCCCGCCAACAGCAAGGTCCTACTCTCCGGATGCATGATCAGCGCCACCGCGACCTACACCCAGGTCATCATCCCTGCCACCAGCGAGGTGAGCATGGGCATGACCACGGAGCCATGCGCCTCATGGCAGGGCTGGGACCCGGTGGCAGGCCGCAGGGGCACATGCAGGGTTGCACTCCAGATGGCGAGAGCCACGCTCGCGCCGTTCCTACCCGTGCACATCCTCTGGTCCCAACTTCCATGCCGTCCCGCTCCCCTCGCAGCTCATCCTGGATGACAACACCCTGGTGTGGAACCTGGGGTCCATCGACGTGTATGGTGCCCTGCGCGGTGGCAGCGCAACCTGCCGCCTCAACTCCCGCCTCACCTTCCTGTTCCACACCGTCAACGGGATCAGCACCTTCCTCTTTGGCATTCGCGTGCGACCCGGGGGGACCATCCAGCTGCATGGCGCGCTGTACACGCCCACCTGGACCCGGCTGGGGGCTTCCATCACCCCAGGCAGCACCCAAGTCACCCTCAAGGTCAGCGATCCGACGAGGGAGCCAACGCTGGAGTGTGGTGTAGGAGTCTCCTATTCCATCCTGTGCCCACCAAGAACCCACAGACGCTCAATCCCTGCCGTGCTTCCGGCCCCAATACCCCGCAGGAGGCGGTAAACTGGCAGCCAGGGCAGCAGGTGGCCATCTCCACCACCATCTGGAGGGACGCCCAGAACAACCAGAACGAAGTACGCACCATCCAATCTGTCTCTGCAGACGGCAAGACCCTCACCCTGACAGCAGGGACCCAGTTCTACCACTACGGGTGGGTAGACGGGAGAACTGCACAGGGCAGGCGCTATTGAGGGTGCCTTGTGGTGGACTTGGGTCTGTCTGCCAACACTAGGGGCCCTGTGTGTGTTTGCCACGCCGGCACCGCCCCGATTCTCCCGTCCCTGCTTGCTCCCAGGGGCGCCGAATACCAGGCAGAGGTCGGCCTGCTCTCGCGCAACATCCTGATCGCTGGGGAGGCCAGCATGGACTCCACCAAGCTGGGCCCCCACATCCGGATCGAGGGCGGCGGCAGCATCTCTGGGACGCAGGTGCGCGCACCGTGACTTGCCTGCTGCGCATGGTCATCGTCGTTTGGCCCCTGTGCCGTGACCTGGGGTCCATTGCATGAGTGGGAAGCCGGCGTCGTGGCGCGGGAACTGCTCTCCTGGGCCTCACCCCTGGTATGGAGTAAGATGATGCTCCCATCCGCCGTCGTGGAGCCTGGTCCCAGCGCATACATCCCCTCACCCTTCCTTTCCACCAGGTCTATCGTGGCGGACAGTACAACGTCATGGGTGCCTACCCCTTTCACTACCACCTGATCGGCAACGGGGCCGGCATGACTCTGTCGGACAACAGTGTCTACAAGTGAGTGGGAAGGGGGAGGCTGGGGAGGTCGGGACCGGCGTAGGAAGTCGCCGGGCATCCATCGAGCAAATTCCAGGTTCAGCCTGGCCACCACATTCCCATGGCCGCCATCTACCCACCCACATGCACAGGTCCTACTTCCGGTGCTACGTGGTGCATGCCACCAGCTTTGCCACGTTGAAGAACAACGTGGCGTTCAACAGTCAGGGGCACTGCTACTACTTGGAGGACGGCGTGGAGGAGCAGAACGTCATCGACCGCAACCTGGCCATGTTTGTCAACATCCTGGGGACGGTGGGTGTTACGGTGATGGCGATGGTGTGGGAGGGGTCCGGCGGCTGGGCCGTCTCTGGTGTACAGGAACGTGGCGAGCCACCACAGGGACGCTGATCCAGCCCCGAGCACCTCACCACCAATCCCTCGTCCGCCCTGACCACAGCCCGCAGCGGGGATCGACCAGAGTGGGGTGACGCTGACGACCTCGGGCACGGGCCTGGAGAACCCCTCCGACAGCTCGGCCGCGGGCTTCTACGTCACGAACCCCTATAACACGCTGACCAATAACGCCGCGTCAGGCGGCTACTCCGGCTTCTTTTACCCGGTCCTCCCCGCCCCCATCGGGCTGAGCAGGAGCACGCAGCTGGTGCCCTCCCAGCGCCCCCTGCTCAAGTTCGACTCCAACACGGCGCACAGCTCAGGTGCGTGGCGGGGTGGGGCAGGCACGAAGGCAGATGTGGATGAGTGGATGGGGGGGGATGCTGGCGCGCTGCCCCCCTGTGCGCTGAGTAGAGGGGCAGACCACTGCTGGTCTCTGATGGGCTCGACCCTCTGCATCGCCATTGCCGAGCCGTCAGGACATTGTGGGACGCGCTGACTGCATGACCTGGACCTCTTGAACCCACACTTCCCTCAACCCTGGCCAGGCTACTACTGGGAGAACGCTGGGTGCATCTACTTTGGCGGCAAGCTGTACTACAACGGCAACGACCTCACCTACTACTCTGGCCGCGTGGAGTTTGACACCAGGTGCGGTCGGGTCGGCCAGATGGGGACGATGGAGACAAGTGTTGCATGAGAAGGAGCAAGTCGCTTGGACACGTTGGGCTGGCCCCAAGTCGACCACCTCTCAGGTGAAATATCTTTCAGACTCTGAATGCACTGTACATATGCTCAACCCCCCCCAACCACACATTGCCCCCTGTACAGAGCCCTGGATGGCGTCACCAAGGGCTTCATGGACTTCACCAACACCAAGTCTTTCCTGTGCATGTCGGGGCACATGTCGTGGGGCGCGCGCATGCAGCTCCTGAACTACACCGCGTACGACATCGTCCGCGGGGCCACCATGTTTGGATCGGTGAGCATTTACGTATTTTCTTTGGGAAGGGACAGGAACCTCATACCTGGATCTCTGACTGCAAGGGCATGGGGCAACTGTGTGCGCTGGCCCATCTCTTTGACACAGTAGACTCTCTGCATCTCAATCTACATGCTTCTCATACCCCCCCACCCCACAGGCTCTCATCCAGGACGGGTACATCCAGTACTCCTCTGCCAACCCCAACTCCGCGTTCCCAGGGGCCACCGCCGATCTCCCTCCGGCAGCCGGCTTCCAGTGGTACGACACTAGCACCCAGACCATCATCGCCGACACCACCTTTGCAAACTACACCTACCAGCCCAGCCTGGGGACCTTCAGGCCCAGCGTGTTCTACGTGAGCATGGTGTCTTAGGAGGATATCTTGAAGACTGGGGGTCGAGGGGCAGGAGAGCCGATGCATGGGCGCGCTCCACTAGAGTGCATGGATCCTGGCCAGGAGCCCAGTCCACCTCATTCTGCTGGCTTTCCTCTCTGTCGACGCTCTAGTAACCCTCGCACACTCGTCCCTCCTCACTTTCTCCACCCCCACCAAAACCTCCCTGCAGAGCATGACGCACAGCGACGAGTTCAAGCCGCTGTACATGTCGGTGGCCAAGGACATCTCCTACGTCAACGTGGACTACGACGCCATCATGCGGCTGGACGTGAAGCAGACGGGGGCCTCCCGCATGTTCAACTTCATTGGTGAGGAGGCGTGGGGGGTCTGGCGTGCTGCTGGGTGAGGTGGATCCTGTCGACCCGGGTCCTTGCTCTGCGGCGCCTGCCCACCCCCTCCCTCGTGCCACTCCCAGACCAACCCCTCGTCTCCGGCTCGCAGACTGGGATGGCAGCGTCACGCTGTCCACCGGACCCCAAATTGTGGGCGGCTGGCCTACCTGGTGGAACCTGGCGTCGGACTGCTTCTTCCAGGTGAGGGGTGTGGGACCGAGGATAGAGGAGTGTCCATCCAGTCGCCTGCAAGGTGGTCTGCTCGCCCCTCACCTCTGGTAGAGAAGTTACCAATCAAGCAGGAGAACTGAAGTGTCTACCCCCGACGCACCACACCATGACAATTTGTTGCAGTGCTGGCTCGCCCACATCCCCATACCCCCTTCCACCGCCTTCAGTGCTGGCTCAGTAATCCACATCGTGGCCCCCCCTGACACCTGCAGAGCAACTGGAACACGTGGACGTGCCCCCAGCGCGACGCCCAGATCCCAGCAAGGCTGGAGTTCCGCGTCCCCGGGTACACCAACCAGTGGGGCACGGGCACTGCCGCATCCCCCGACCCCAGCAACTACATCGGCTTCATCTCCCAGTTTGGGTACCAGGGCACGGCGGCGCGGAGCATGGTCATAACGAGGAACGAGGGCATCACCGGTGTCACAGGTGAGGGCGGGGTGGCTTTAAGACGCTGCAGGGTGCCTGGTTCGCGGGCATTGGCCTGGCAAAAGATCCGGAGATGTGACCACACACGGCGCTGTGAACACCAGGTTCCCCGCGCCTGCCTCCCGCTGACGCCGCCTCCGCCCTCCTTGCGCAGGGACCACTGGGTGGTATACCCACATCGACTCTGGCGCGCCCAAGACCTTCCAGCTGTACCTGACGCAGCTGCTGAAGGGGACCTCCATCATCTTTGCCACCCGCTACCCGGCAGGTGCGAGCACAGAGGTCACTCAGTTCTTGAGTGTCTGTGATCAGGGTTCCACGTGCCCAGCCATGTGCACCCATACCCCCCCTCCTCAAATTCCATCCACCCCAGGCACGACCTTCACCATCTCGCGGCAGTACCAGTACTACCCTGGCAACAACGTGAACATCGGCGCTGCCACCTCCCTCAGCGCCCTGGTCAGCAATGCCATGTCCACCTACTTTTTCGATGGTGCGTGGGCTATGTTTGATTTGTCCCCAAGGGCCTGGGGCTGGTGGCAGGGGGTGCACGCTCCAGTCATGGCAGGCTGGAAGCTGTGTGCATTGCGTCGAGGGTGCCAGCACATCTGCAGCGGGAACCCTCCCTTCCCTCGTCTTTGCAGGCACCTACCTGTACATCAAGGTGGTCGACCCCGGCGATGCCGAGACCGAGGTGAGGGGCGCTGGTGTTCATCTTGTACGCCGCACAGTGTCCCTGGGAACGTCCCGCTTCCTGCGTCCTGCTCTGGAAACGCGTCATGCAGCGTCTGCGCCGCGACAGTGGTTCTACCAACCCTCTCAGCACCCTGCGCAAACACCGCCGTCCCCCCCAACCACCGCAGGGCTCGTTCTTCAGCAGGGCAGGCGCCTTCATCCCTGGCACTCGCTACTTCAGCGGGTGGTACAACGTCGTCTCCAGCCTCTCCTCCTCCTGCCCCGCCCTGCCGGCCCTGGCCAACGAGATCCCGCCCGCCGTGGCCCCCCCCGGCCCCCCCCTGGCCACCGCCTGGCTGCCCGAGGACTTCGTCTCCTCCCCCAGCCCCCCGGCCTCGCCGCGGTCGCCATCCGGCCCGCGCCCCTCGCCGGCGCCCCCGGCCTGCACGGACGTGCCGCCCTCGGCCGACTACACCTGTGCCCAGCAAGCCGGCTGGGGCAAGTGCAAGTACGCCGCGTGGTGCCTGGATGGCATGTCTACGCATGCGCTGGGCCCTGGCCATTGTCTTGCCTGTGCTGGAGGCTTGGAGCAGCAGATGTCAACTTGGATTGGGCGATGATTCATAGTCTGCCGTCTGCTGGCGGGCAGGGTTGTTCGTGTATTTGAAAGACTGACCCCAACTCCAACCCTTCCTCCCACCAGTGAGTCATGGATGCTGTCCGGTGACTACTGCGCGCAGACCTGTGGCAGGTGCACGCCTGCGTCTCCGTCCCCACCCAGTGCGAGCCCCTCTCCCAGTCCCAGCCCTGTGGGCCAGCCCCTCCCAAGCCCTGTCGGCCACG